>NC_030809.1:81711781-82015948 GCF_001704415.2 Capra hircus
TTATTTGTAATGCAGGGGATGTGGGTTCAACCCCTGGGTAGGGAAGATCCACTGGAGAAGAAAATGCCAACCCGTTCCAGTATTTTTGCCTGGAAAATCCAATAGATGGGGGAGCCTTTGGGGGTACAGTTCATTGGGTACCTGGCGGGTTACAGTCCATGGAATCACAAAGACACATAGCTTTGAAGAAGGTAATTTTGGAGCTAAATCATCAAGGAAACAAAAGAAAAGAACAATAGATGCTTTTCAAGGAGGAAAACAACATTCTGGGTAAAGCTAGAGTATGCAGGATACTCAAAAAAGAGATGGGTCTAGTGATTTACTGTGGTTGTTCAGTTGCTCAGCTGTGTCTGACTCTGTGACTCAATGGACTATAACCCACCAGGCTTCACTGTCCTTCACTATTTCCCAGAAATTGCTCAGACTCATGTCCATTGAGTCGATGCCATCGAAACATCTCATCCTCTGTTGCCACCTTCTCCTCCTGTCCTCAATCCTTCCCAGCATGAGTCTTTTCCAATGAGTCAGCTCGTTGCATTAGGTGGCCAATCTGACAATCATTTTACCATCTGTCCTTTAGGGTATAGAGAAATTTCTTTGTTCATGGTATGTCTTTTTCCTTCCCCACTCAACCAAATAATTAGAATTTTCATTTTTTTTTCCCTTGGAGAATATATATATAACCCAGTCCCTCATATTTGAGGCTGTAGAATTATTTTCTGAATTAAGGAATCCCCTGTTCAACTTCACTGATACAAAAGTCTTAACCCCTTGCCTGTCATGTATGTATACTTTACTAACACTCAATTAAGTTCATTCCACTTCTCTCTTTTAACTTCCCTAACACAGAAGTACATGCCATGACAAATCTGCCATTTACCATTAAGAATATCCTTTATGTCCAAGGTTCCATGAGGGTGTAATCCTGTCTCATGCAGTACACATAAAGATCTTGTGTTCTGGTTTTTAAAAATCTGGAAAATATGACAAGTTACACTAGAATGAAGTGAATGGCATTACTATTTTGCACCACTGATTGACAGCCATTATTCATCAATTTTATTCAATCTCACCAACTTCTGTGAAGTTCTTTAACAGAAGCGTCACTGTGATGTGAGAAGAAGAGTAAGGCTATTATCTTAACAAAGCTTTTGTAGTTGCCATCAATGTACAAACCTTGAATTTTTATCTTCATTAACTTAGGGGCATGAAATGTAGGCTTTCTTTTCCTTCAAAGACTCTGACTTTATTTGAGATTCAGTACACACCCAATAATAATTAGAACATGATCCTGACTCTTGAGTAATGCTTTTGAAGGGTTGGCATTAAAGAGGCTTTTTATTTCTGGTCCACACAGCACAACACAAAATGAGCTGATGCTGGCAGTAATTACCAAGTGAACTCAGTCACTGTAGAAAGTCGAACTGGGAAATTTACATTTGGATAATCTTTGTTATTTCTGCGACTGGCTGTCTAAGAATATAAATATTTGATTTTACCAAATTAATTGTATAGAAAATATTTCTTAACTTTTCAATGTAAACTTTTAAGGGTGTTTTGATAAAAATTCAAAATAATGGCTACTTCTAGGAGGGACACTGATTGACAGAGGGCATGAAAAATACTTCTGGAGTGATGGTTGATTCTGTGTTTACATGTAGGTTGTAGTTATACAACTGGGTGGCTCCTTAAATCAGGCACTTAAAATTAGAGTTCTTTATACATCTCATTTTGTTTATTTTCTACTACAAGTTAAATGAAACAGAAAAAAGTAGAATAGAAAAGAAGGACTCATGATATCAATTGTTATTTTTGAAATTCTACTATGTAAAGTAATATTCAGAGTTATAAAGATGTGGAGAAGTCATTGCTTTTTAAGAGTTCATAACCAACATTCAAATCTTTGGATGCCCTCTAAGATTTAAAGCATATCAGAACTACATGGATTCACACCTTTTAAATATCTGAAGATTTCAAGTTTTATGGAAAAGTCTCATGTTGAATAGATATAGTCTTTCAGTACGTCAGAAAAGCCTTGATTAGATTCACATATATGAATAATAACTTATCCTAGGATGTACAAAAACATAAAGTAATCTATGAGGTATAAGTAAAGCTTTAGCCATGTATTATTATTTTATGATATATCTTTGTTAGATTCATTAATGGCAAGCTTTAGTTTAGATCTATATAAAAGAGATTATAACTAAGCACTAGTTCCATTTTCATGGAACTTAAAACAGGATCTTCTCTTAAAACAGGACTTTCTCTAACTTAAAACAGGATAACATACCTTCTGTCCACGGTTATTTTCTATTGGGTAGAACATATTTAGTCAAAACATAAAGCAAAACAAAAACATTCCTGTATCAAAGACACAACAAAGTCACTTTATATTATTTAGGTACAAATATCATTTTTCCTTATTTGAAGCTTACCTCCACTCTGTGAAGAATTATTTATTTCTTTTGTTTGTTTTTTTTTTTAATAGACTTTGTTTAACCTTGACTGTATAACAGCAATCAGTCTTTTCTGACTTTCCTTATTCATGCATATATTGCTTTTACATATCAATTGTGAGCTCTATGAAAGATACAATCACATCCCCATACTCTCAACAGAGTGTAGTACAACACCTTAAATTCAATAACCAATTGAAACATTTCTCTCAATGTCAGGTGCTTGGAGTTAATCCTTATTTTAACACTTTAATCCCTAGAAAGAGTATAATACAAACAGAACAGAAAAGCAGTAGGATTCTCTCATGGTTATTCCTCTAGTTCTGTGGAAAGAGAACAGTTGTCATATAACTGAGTAGGTAAGCACCAGTACTAACTTCTAGTCTATAGGCTCCTTTGTTCCCAGGACCTGACAAGGAAGGTGAGGTTATTTTATATGTTTTGCCTTTCTGCCAATCCCTCAAAGTGGTTGTTCAAACCCTACCATTTCCTGCAAGCTACTTCTCATCCAGCCTCACCAGAATCTCAGTAAATTACTTTACTTCCTACATTATAGGATAAAAGACTCACTGGACTTGAGGGCTGCAATCTTTTCTTTTCTTCTATGATAAATGTATTTCCATCCAAATTCATCCTTAATCTTTCCACTTTTATCTATGGAAAAAGACCCCTCCTTCTATAGAAGCTAATGCTTCCATTCTCTTTTTCTGGGACCTTCTTCCCAGTTATCTATTCCTTTCAAAATCATTAATATCCTTTCTCTTCCATTCAAAAACATGGTATGGCCCATCCTAAAACTGCTCCTTGGCTAGGCCTCTCTACATAACTCACCACCTCCACTTCTACAAAAAGTAGTCTAAACCAGGGGCCTGCAAATTTTAAGTGTAGATAGTAAATATGTTAACCTTCGCTGGCTAGAGTTGCCACACCTTTTCAACTCAGCAGTTGTAGAATGCTTGCTTTTCCTGCCCTCTCCTCTTGTTCTCCACTGCCATCTAAACCCAACTAATTATGTCATCTACCCTATCACAATAACTTCCCTGATTCCTTTATTTCTCTGCTGAGGTTTTTCAGTGTCCAATATCTCTCCCTTCAGTTGTTACTTTTAAACATTGTTAGTAATATTTTTGCAAATTGTAAATACTATATAAATCCTAGCTTAGGATTAGTGAAAGGATTATCCTTGAGAATAAAATACCAACTCAACTCAGAAAGAAGGGGAAACAACCTGCTCTTATCTCTGCACATTTATTTCATCTTCTCTCTAGATATCCTGGACTTCGTGAAACTCTCCAAATGTGCTTTAAATTACTCCCATATGCTTTCTTACTTCTATATACATTTAACTGGGATGTTTTCCTGTCCACAATGCCTTTGTCCAACCATCTTCATCTTTGAATTCTCTATGCAGGGATGTGGAAACATTTAGCTTTCTGTGTTAGGATGTTCCCTTAGGACCTGGACATCACTTCTATCTTCTATGATACTGTTTCCAGGGCAGTGTACTGAATATATGAATTGAAAGACATTTTGCAATATTGATAAAAACCATGCTCTGTTGGTTAATGTTTAGCAGTGGATGGACACAATCCTTTCAAAGTGGCAAGTCATTTGGAATTGCTAGTGGCTGCTTTGACTACTCCCTCATTGTCTAACCCCATAGGAATCAGTGACTTTCACTTTCATGGCTTCAACAGGCCACAGGACACTAAGTATTGGGGACATTCTTACCTGTAACTCTAAATTTATTTCCTTCTTCAAATGACTTGCTCCACCAATACTCCTAAACTGAGAAATACTCAGGCAAAACAGCTGTCAAGTACTTTCAAGAATTTCCTTTCCATGCAGTTCCATGCTGACACTAAGGAGGATCTTTGGGTTTCTCTAGCTTATCCAGAATCTAGACCAAAAGGGAACTCAGTATTTTTTTCTATAGCTACTTCCAGTTTTAACTAGCAGTGCTTTTAGGAGTTCCTTCCTGGAATATAGCTTGAGGTCTAGTATATAATTCAGCAACAACAACACAAATCCCCAGCTCATATTCTAATACACCTTAAGTATTATCTTTAAGCCATTTTTACTCCTACAGGACTGACTCTCTTTAGCCTAGACCCATTTATTATAATAGAAATCTTCACTTGAATTCCCAACAGTAACCTATCCCAATGAATATGACTAGACCCACATAGTTTATCAAACCAAAAATCTAGTCTCATCTTCAAATTTTTCCTCTTTTTTTACCATTCAATTCATTCTCCTCAATCACCAAGTCATGTCCTGAGCTCTTAAATATACCTCAACTTCATCCACTGCTAAACCCCAATTCAAACAATTTCTCATCTAGATTATTGTAATTACCCAATAAGTGGTCCCTCCAGTGACAATTTTATACTTCTTCATGCTATAATCTTCATGCTATAGACAGAAGAACATCTGCAAAAAGCACATTGGCCTATGCTATTCTTCTCCAAAATATGCACATATTTTTATCTGGACCATTCTCATTTGGCCCTGCTTATTTTTTCAGAAACATTCCCTTAGCTTAACTCAGCTTTCTGCTCCTATATTTGTATTTTCTTAGGACTAGGAAGTTGAAATACCACTTGTGGACTTCTAGGTGCCTCTTCCCTGACTGCCTTTTGGCAGGGTCCTTTCATAAACTTGATATTTACTCTGCTTGGAATGATCTTCCTTTTCTTGAACCCACTACCTCTCCCAAAGAAAGATAATGCCAAAGAATGCTCAAACTACTGCACAATTGCACTCTTCTCACACACTAGCAAAGTAATGCTCAAAATTCTCCAAGCCAGGCTCCAACAGTTTGTGAACTATGAACTTTCAGATGTTCAAGCTGGATTTAGAAAAGGCAGAGGAACCAGAAATCACATTGCCAACATCTGCTGGATCATGGGAAAAGCAAGAGAGTTCCAAAAAAACATCTATTTCTGCTTTATTGACTATGCCAAAGCCTTTGACTGTGTGGATCACAGCAAACTGTGGAAAATTCTGAAAGAGATGGGAATATCAGATCACCTGATCTGCCTTCTGAGAAATCTGTATGCAGGTCAAGAAGCAACACTTAGAACTAGACATGGAACAACAGACTGGTTGCAAATAGGGAAAGGAGTGTGTCAAACTTGTATGCAGAGTACATCATGAGAAATGCTGGGCTGAATGAAGCATGAGCTGGAATCAAGATTGCCAGGAGAAATATCAATAACCTCAGATATGCAGATGACACTCTCCTTATGGCAGAAAGCGAAGCAGAACGAAAAAGCCTCTTGATGAAGGTGAAAGGGGAGAGGGAAAACAGTTGGCTTAAAGCTCAACTTTCAGAAAACAAAGATCATGGCATCCGGTCCCATCACATCATGGCAAATAGATGGGAAAACAGTGACAGTTTATTCAGTTATTTTTAGGTGGGGGGATGAGGGCTCCAAAATTATTGCAGATGGTGACTGCGGCAGTAAAATTAAAAGATGATTGCTCCTTAGAAGAAAAGCTACGACCAACCTAGACCGCATATTAAAAAGCAGAGGCATTACTTTGCCAACAAAGTCCATCTAGTCAAAGCTATGATTTTTCCAGTAGTCATGTATGGATGTGAGAGTTGGACTGTGAAGAAAGCTGAGTGCCGAAGAATTCATGCTTTTGAACTGTGGTGTTGGAAAAGATTCTTGAAAGTCCTTTGGACTACAAGGAGATCCAACCAGTCCATCCTAAAGATCAGTCCTTAATATTCATTGGAAGGACTGATGCTGAAGCTGAAACTCCAGTACTTTGTCCACCTGATGTGGAGAACTGACTCATTTGAAAAGACCCTGATGCTGGGAAAGATTGAAGACGGGAGGGGAAGGGGAGGACAGAGTATGAGATAGTTGGTTGGTATCATCAACTCAATGGACATGAGTTTGAGTAAACTCCAGGAGTTGGTGATGGAGAGGGAGGCCTGGCGTGCTGCAGTCCATGGGGTCACAAAGAGTTGGACATGACTGAGCGACTGAACTGAACTGAACCTCTCCCTCATGGATCACATCCTGCTTTCTCATCTTATAAGCTTTCCCTGAAATTCCAGGTTTGTTTTGTACATCTCTTATATGTTCCTAAACTCTTCTCTCTCTCTTGTTATCTGTACTGTAAACATCTGTTCATTGTCTGTCTATCTCTATGGACATTAAGTTCCATGATGAGGAATGCTATGTTTTGTTCTTAATTATATGTCCAGGGACAATTATACAGTAACTGATTAGCATAATATGAGATAAATGGAATAAATGAATGAATAACTACATTTTTAATAATAAGAAATCAAAAAAAGAATATGTGAGATAGTAGAACAACATTAAGTATTTCTAGAAGAAGCCATCTTCAAACTACCTTTTCTTCTAGCTGATAGAATAAAAGATCATATAGATGAGTTAATAAACAGGAACTGTTTAGTGACTATTGAACTCCATATAGAATTTATAAATATATTTCAAGCCTTTTGTGGATCAAAATTAATTGTTTCACACCATGACCTTTTCATTTAAAAACTCATGTTGTTTTGAGAACCATCTTCATTATTTTTTCTATTTTGATTTCTCAATAGTTGTTTGAATTTGTCTAGGCACTGTTGAATAGAAGTATGTGGGCAGCCTACAAATACAAAGGAATCCTCCTAGAATCAAAAAGAATATGAAAAAGAAATGGAAAAGATTCACAAAGAAGTGGAGAATTCAGAATTGTGTAGTGCCATGACTCAATTAAAATGTTTATGTCAGAACCAAAAAATCTCACATTGATATATTTTTTCATTTTGTAGTATAATTATTTGAACATCATCAGAGTATATAAAGCTGTGCAGGCTCTTCATTTGTTAAGTAATTATAGGTTAAGAATGACAAAGAAGATATGCACTAATAAAAGCTTATTTAAATACCAATGAAGTCAATTAAATGCTGCTTAGCTTTTTAAATTTTATTTAAAAAGTTAATCCTAGTAACTTCCTTTCAGGGTCTCTGAATTTTCTTTCTATGAAAAAAATGTCCAAGTATAAAACGAAGATTATAGATTCCCCTTGTTTGCTACACAGAAAGTTTTTAATATATGTACATATACACACTCATGTAAAAAGTCTTTACTGTTTAATTTCAAGGAATACGCTACTTACTTTTCTCCAACTTGGAAAATATTTATAACATATCTTCCTTTCTATAGTCTGGAAATATTTGAAAACAAGTATTCCGTATTCCACTTTGCTTTTCTACTCAGGTCTTCCTTTTTGTTTTCAACTAATTTTCTCCTCATCCCTGAAAGCAACAGCGCTAAGCATGAGTGGATTATAAATCAAGAGAATGCATATATGTGGATAGAAAAGTGCTTGTCATCTATATATTTATGATTAGCTGACTAAAAATATTACCATTCATTGGTTAAACCTTAAAATAGAAGAAAGGAATTCATTGGTATAGAAAAGCTCTCAGATGATCCATATTTTCTCACTATCTCATTTAATGTTTTAGGATGAAATGGCAATGATAATAGTAGAAGGGAAAAAATGTAGTCTAGGGTGACAGGATAATCAGTATGCTGTACATCAGGAAGTCTGCTTCAGAGACTAACTTTCATAATGTTGAGGAAGGCATACATAATTAGAGTCATGTGAACATCTAAAAATACCAAACCCATGACAATAGGCACACATTAAGTCTATCCAGATATCCATAGAATTAGTAGACAGGAGAAAATAATACTGATTTAGTTAGTTTCGTCAGAGAAAGCAATCGCACCCCACTCCAGTACTCTTGCCTGGAAAATCCCATGGACAGACAAGCCTGGTAGGCTGCAGTCCATGGGGTCGCTAAGAGTCCGACAGGACTGAGCTACTTCCCTTTCACTTTTCACTTTCATACGTTGGAGAAGGTAATGGCAACCCACTCCAGTGTTCTTGCCTGGAGAATCCCAGGGACAGGGGAGTCTGGTGGGCTGCTGTCTATGGGGTTGCACAGAGTCGGACATGGCTGAAGTGACTTAGCAGCAGCAGCAGAAGCAGCAGCAGTTAGTTTAATCTCTTATTATCCCTTAGAGAATTTTTTCATATATTGAAATGGTAAAATGCAGGTTTAGATAATTATTTTCTAGAATCGTAGATAAGTCATCATGTTCCATACACCTGTGGAACAGGAATATACCATAGCATGGGAAGATTGGAGGAATGACTGGTTAGAGAGGCTTCAGAGGGAACAAAAATGGTGCTTTGGCAAGCAAAGGAAAAGACAATGAAACCGATGGTAAAGATAAAAATAAGAAAGCAAATAATAAAGTAATTCACATAATAGAAAAGAAACATTTGCATGCAATTAGGGGGTACGGGTTTTTCTTAGTAGCATGTAACTGATGTTTCAGAATAACGTAAGAAACCAAGCGCATGGCTAAGAGTGTGATAAAATTATCCACCACAGACACAACCAACTCCTAGAAAGGTAATCCAGACAGTCAAATCTCTCACACTCCAAAGGAAGTAAGTAAATACTATACCATGTATTTGCATGACGCATAGATTTCCTGTTAATTAACATTATACTTAGATTTTGTTTTGGTCAAAGGACCATATTTTACGAAATGACATGCATACTGGAAAAGACTGTTTTAGGGCAACATACCCAGTTCTTTTCTGGGCGATATCTGTAATTGCCCCTGTTGATCATAGAAGATAGTGTATTTCTCAACACAGCATGATCTGGAAAAAGTAGTTGGAAGAAGATTCCAAGAAATTTTATTTGCTTTAGACAATCTAGTTGATGATGGTCGGGGAAGCCTGGTGTGCAGTTGATTGGGTCGCAAAGAGTTTGGACACGACTCAACAACTGAACTGAACTGATAGGCAATATATCATGATTTGAGAGAACCCATTAGATGAGTTCTCTGTTTATGTTTTACCTTCTGGGCAGGAGCCAGAGTTTATGCTACACTGACTCCATACCATGTAGGACATTTATTAATCTCTGTAGTGGTTAATTTGAATCCTTCACTTACCAGACTTGAGTTGAAGCAGATACTGCACATCCCTCTCCCTTGATAGAAGAGTTGATGGGGATTGCAACAGAGATTTCTACAAAAATACCCTCTTGCATTATCTCTTTCCCCTTTCACTTGCATTGTCTTGAAAGTGAAAGTGAAAGCATTAGTCGCTTAGCTGTGTCTGAGTCTTTGTGACTCCATGGACTGTACCCCACCAGGTCCTCTATCCATGGGATTCTCCAGGCAAGAATGCTGGAGTGGGTAGGCATTTCCTTCTTTGGGTGATCTTCCTGACTCAGGGATCAAACCCAGGCTTCCCACATTGCAGGCAGATTCTTTACCCTCTGAGCCACCAGGGAAGGCCACAGGGATTCACCAACTGTGGAACTAAGTTTTTTTCATTTCCTTGGTAAGCAACATTTCTTTTGAATTTAATGAGATTTCCATAAAAATTTGCAATTAAACAGTTTGGCTGTGTATAGAATTACCAGATTTAAAATACTAATCATTGAGAATTAATATCCTTCATATATTCTTGAGAATTAATAATTCTTGAGAAATTTAAAGCAATTGTTTTCTTTTCTTTTTATCAAACGTCCAGTCTTACCATTAGTCCCTTCACGCATTCCAGGGCTAGTGGAATTGTTATTTTTTATTTACCTTTTATTTATCATCCTATAAGCTTATAAACTTACAACTTCATAGTTTTTTTAACTAAATATTTTGTTTTTTGGTATGTGTAATGTTTCTCTTTATTACTTTAAATTTTGGGAATTTAATTATGAAACTTTATTTATCACTTTCTGCTTTACATTTGCTTTTCTTTCTGGAAAAACTACTAATTTAATGTTAAGACTTAAAAATCAATGCTCTAATTTTCTATTTTCCATGTTCTTGTCTTTCGTTTCAATTTCTAGATAACATCTTCAATCTTATCTTCACATCTTTTAAGCTTTAAAAGTTTGGTTTTATTTGTTTTTTTTATCTCAAAATACTTTGGTTTCTGAATATTCTTCTTTTTTAAAAATGGATTCACATTGCTTTTCTTCACAAATATTTCTTTGACATTTTTATCCTCTGCACTTTTAGTCTGCTAATTTTTTTTTTATTAGTTCTGAGTATTGTTTTTCACATTAAAAACTTTTCTCAACTCTTAGGCCACTATTGGATATTCATTCATATTTGAGAGGGAGACACAAAATTTTATTTAGAAATCCCATCCTTTTGGTGGAGTTTATATGTTAGTCTTTTCCCCTGTAGGATGACAGGATTTTTTGGAGAAAATTCAATCTTAATATCTGAACTATCCAAAATTCTACCAGAGGGCCAGAATGGAATATGCCCAACTAATTATCTAGGAGCCAAGATGATAAAAAGTGCTAGACTCTTACTACTCAAGAGTGTAGATTTTTCATGTAATTTTCCTCCTTTTAGCGTTATTCCTAAATATCCTTTGTATCTAATACCTCTAATTCTTGGGCATCATCTGGTCACTTTCTTCAGAGTAATCCTCTCATGTCTTGTCTGACTGTGCCAGGTGGAAGAAGGGATCTAGACCAGGAAGTGGATTAGGGATAATTTGTGTTCTCAAAACACCATATGTGTCTAGGAGAATGCATCTGTATTAGATTTCCTGGGCTGTCATAAGAAAACATCACAGAGTGGGTGGCATAAGCAACATAAATTTATTTCCTCATAGTCGTGAAGGGTAGATGTCCAAGACTAAAGTGTCGTTAGGTTGGTTTCTTCTGAGGCATCATTCCTTGACTTGCAAAAGACTGTCTTCCCTCCCTGTGTTTTCACATGGTCTTTCCTTTGTGTGTGTCTGTGACTTAATATTCTCTTCTTTTAATCATTTATATTCGATTAGGGCCAATCTTAATGGTATCATTTCACCTTAATCTCTTTTAAAGATCCTGTCTCCAAACACATTCACCTTGTGAGGGGTTAGGGGCTAGGACTTCAATCTGTGAATTTTGGGGAACAAAATTCAGCCAACAACACCATCTGTTGGAATTAAGGATGATCCAAAAACTGAAGTCAAGAGACTATTACCAGAATATGAATGACTTTTGGCGCAGGACCAATACACAAAAGGGAATAGAAAGGTCAATACAGTCAGGTTGGACAGAGTTGCAGAAAAAATATGACCCATGGGGACAGGTTGTTTATAAATAATCTTATGTATGTTTAAGTCATGCCACTTAAAATTCTTCAAAACAAAAAATTAGCCAGAGAGATCTGATAGCCAAGGACCATAAACAAAAATGTGGTTTTTCACTAGCAACAGATGTGGATAAAGAATGCCCCAAAGTATTCATTTGCAGATATATAAATGAGGATCACTATCTGTACTGAAGAACAAAGAGCAAGAGGACTTCATTTTGTCATGGAGGATTTGTATTAGAGCTGCTTACATTTTCAACAACCAACAAAACTGAGTCTATAAGAGATTTTTTTAGAGACTATAAAATTTAGAAGGGCATGGAAGAATATAAGTTATCCTAAGTAGATGATGTTATAAAATACTAATTATATTAGGCTGGCATTGCTGGCTCTCTAAATAAATTTAGTTCAAGGGGTAACATGTTGAATCGTCTTAACTATACTATGCTACTGTAGCCCTAACTTTTGTTGGAATATTTTTTCTCTCTCTTGGCTTCTCTCCAATTGATGAATCATATCACTGTTCATCCCAGGAGAACAAATGTTCCATGTCTGCGGTAAGTCATAATCTATTTCTATAGCAGCATCAGCTCTATATGCCTTCCAGTCATTAAAATGATGCTTAGCCAATAAAGTCTAAACTGTAATTCCATTATTCTATTTTTCTAAAACGAGGACTAACAATACAGAATACACACTTTTTATTTGCTACCATCTGAGTTCTCTTACCTCATGTTAGGGGGAAAAAAGAAAGGCTTAGTGAAATGGACTAAAGAATCTAATAGCAGTGAAACACTTGTGTGAATATCAGAGTTGACAAGTAAATGTAGTAAAAGCAGCCAAAATTCAGAGTTACAATTACTTATGAAAAATTTGATTGTTTGGCTATGAATAAACCTGGAAAAATGTACAAAGTGCTTTAGGAGATGTAGTTCTGGCCCTTCCATTAATCAGAAGATTGCCCAGGTTTAAATATTGACTGGTGATTTGCTTTCCTCTCTTGGAGGATCTCAGAGGAATGGCTCTATAAAGAAAGCAATCCAGATTCACAAAATCTGGAGCTTGGAGTAAACATGAAATAAGAAAGCAATCCTTACTGAGTACTAAAAATCAATCCTTGTGCTAAAAGTGAAATATCTGTCTCCTATATTAGAAAAACAAGACACAGATTTAGCTTTTCACACATTTACCATTAACTACACTTTTAAATGATATATATGCTCTGAAATCCTCAAATTTAGAATTTGAGTGAAATAAGTCAGAAAGAAAAACACCAATACAATATATTAATGCATATGTATGGAATTTAGAAAGATGGTAACGATGACCCTATATGTGAGACAATAAAATAGACACAGATGTAAAGAATAGTCTTTTGGACTCTGTGGGAGAAGGCAAGGGCAGGATAATTTGAGAGAATAGCATTGAAACATGTATATTATCATATGTGAAATAGATCACCAGTCCAGGTTCATTGCATGAGATAAGAGTGCTCAGCACTGGTGCACTGGGATGACCCTGAGGGATGGGATGGGGAGGGATGTGGGAGGGGGGGTTAAGGATGGGTAACACATGCACATCCATGGCTGATTCATGTCAATGTATGGCAAAACCACTACAATATTGTAAAGATATTAGCCTCCAATTAAAATAAATCAATTAATTAAAAAAATAAATTGGTACTTATCAAGATTAAATCAATTCTGGTGATATTTTTCCATAAATATGTTTGTGCATGTTCCATAACTTTAAACTATATAAATACTTTTCTTAGGTATCCTCAAGTAATATTCCAAATGAAAATATATTTGAAGGGTTTAGCTCTTCTGTGCACATAAAAATTTATATAATAAATTATAAACACTTACCAAATATATATATATATATTTAGTTTTTTATTTTTTAAATTTTAAAATCTTTAATTCTTACATGCGTTCCCAAACATGAACCCCCCTCCCTCCTCCCTCCCCATAACATCTCTCTGGGTCATCCCCATGCACCAGCCCCAAGCATGCTGCATCCTGCGTCAGACATAGACTGGCGATTCAATTCTTACATGATAGTATACATGTTAGAATGCCATTCTCCCAAATCATCCCACCCTCTCCCTCTCCCTCTGAGTCCAAAAGTCCGTTATACACATCTGTGTCTTTTTTCCTGTCTTGCATACAGGGTCGTCATTGCCATCTTCCTAAATTCCATATATATGTGTTAGTATACTGTATTGGTGTTTTTCTTTCTGGCTTACTTCACTCTGTATAATCAGCTCCAGTTTCATCCATCTCATCAGAACTGATTCGAATGAATTCTTTTTAACGGCTGAGTAATACTCCATTGTGTATATGTACCACAGCTTTCTTATCCATTCATCTGCTGATGGACATCAAGGTTGTTTCCATGTCCTGGCTATTATAAACAGTGCTGTGATGAACATTGGGGTACATGTGTCTCTTTCAATTCTGGTTTCCTCGGTGTGTATGCCCAGCGGTGGGATTGCTGGGTCATAAGGTAGTTCTATTTGCAATTTTTTAAGGAATCTCCACACTGTTCTCCATAGTGGCTGTACTGGTTTGCATTCCCGCCAACAGTGTAGGAAGGTTCCCTTTTCTCCACACCCTCTCCAGCATTTATTGCTTGCAGATTTTTGGATCGCAGACATTCTGACTGGTGTGAAGTGGTACCTCATTGTGGTTTTGATTTTCATTTCTCTAATAATGAGTGATGTTGAGCATCTTTTCATGTGTTTGTTAGCCATCTGTACGTCTTCTTTGGAGAAATGTCTATTTAGTTCTTTGGCCCATTTTTTGATTGGGTCGTTTATTTTTCTGGAATTGAGCTGCATAAGTTGCTTGTATATTTTTGAGATTAGTTGTTTGTCAGTTGCTTCATTTGATATTATTTTCTCCCATTCCGAAGGCTGTCTTTTCGCCTTGCTTATATTTTCCTTTGTTGTGCAGAAGCTTTTAATTTTAATTAGATCCCATTTGTTTATTTTTGCTTTTATTTCCAGAATTCTGGGAGGTGGATCATAGAGGATCCTGCTGTGATTTATGTCTGAGAGTGTTTTGCCTATGTTCTCCTCTAGGAGTTTTATAGTTTCTGATCTTACATTTAGGTCTTTAATCCATTTTGAGTTTATTTTTGTGTGCGGTGTTAGAAAGTGATCTAGTTTCATTCTTTTACAAGTGGTTGACCAGTTTTCCCAGCACCACTTGTTAAAGAGATTGTCTTTACTCCGTTGTATATTCTTGCCTCCTTTGTCAAAGATAAGGTGTCCATATATGTGTGGATTTATCTCTGGGCTTTCTATTTTGTTCCATTGATCTATATGTCTGTCTTTGTGCCAGTACCATACTGTCTTGATGACTGTGGCTTTGTAGTAGAGCCTGAATATATATTAATTGGAAAATCTACCATTTGGTAGATTTCAGTAGTGAAATATTCACACTTTTCATTCAAAACTTAAAGTGTTATAGAAAAGTTGTATTCCTTTTAACTTTTTTAATACATCCTTTTCTCAAGCACAATATCATTTTCTTTTCTTATTAAATATTCATTGATATTTCTGGAATAGGTTATACAACTTGCTGTGCATTGTCAATCAAATCTCTTAGATATTATCAAATCTCTTACATATTATTGCTCTAAAGTGTTTATTGATATTAAACAAATTTTACTCTTATTTTGCTCATTTCACTCATATATATTTTACAAATAAATACTCTTTTATATAAAAGTGGATGAAAGTAGGATATTTTAAATAAGATATCTTAAGTGAGGTTTTGAATTTAAAACTATTTCAGGCTGTTAGAATAGCCTGAGAAAATTCATCTAGAAAGCACTTTTATACTAGGAGCAAAAGGACAGGGAGGCACCCTATCTTATCCATTCTCACATGTAAGCAAAATTTTAAAATTTGTATCCTTTTTTTGTTTTTTTTTATATGTATTTTTCTTTGAAGGATAATTGTTTTATAGAATTTTGTTGCGTTCTATCAAACCTCAACATGAATCAGCAATATGTATACATATATCCCCTCCCTTTTGAACTTCCCTCTCATCTCCCTCCCCATCCCACCCCTCTAGGTTGATACAGAGCCCCTGTTTGAGTTTCCTGAGCCATACAGCAAATTACCATTGGCCTTCTCTTTTTAATAAGGTAATGTAAGTTTCCAAGGAGTAAGCGTCTTTTAATTTCATGGCTGCAGGTACCATCTGCAGTGATTTGGAACCCCAAAAAATAAAGTTTGACACTGTGTCCACTGTTTCCCCATCTATTTCCCATGAAATAATGGGAACAGATGCAGTGATCTTCATTTTCTGAATGTTGAGCTTTAAGCCAACTTTTTCACTCTCCACTTTCACTTTCATCAAGAGGCTTTTTAGTTCCTCCTCATTTTCTGCCATGAGGGTGATGTCATCTGCATTTCTGAGGTTGCTGATATTTCTCCTGGCAATCTTGATTCCAGCTTGTGTAATTCCAGCCCAGCGTTTCTCATGATGTACTCTGCATATAAGTTAAATAAGCAGGGTGACAATATACAGCCTTGACGTACTCCTTTTCCTATTTGGAACCAGTCTGTTGTTCCATGTCCAGTTCTAACTGTGACTGCAGCCATGAAATTAAAAGACGCTTACTCCTTGGAAGAAAAGTTATGACCAACCTAGATAGCATATTGAATAGCAGAGACATTACTTTGCCAACAAAGGTCTGTCTAGTCAAGTCTATGGTTTTTCCAGTGGTCATGTATGGATGTGAGAGTTGGACTGTGAAGAAAGCTGAGCACCGAAGAATTGATGCTTTTGAACTGTGGTGTGGGAGAAGACTCTTGAGAGTCCCTTGGACTGCAAGGAAATCCAACCAGTCCATTCTGAAGGAGATCAGCCCTGGGATTTCTTTGGAAGGAATGATGCTAAAGCTAAACCTCCAGTACTTTGGTCACCTCATGGGAAGAGTTGACTGATTGGAAAAGACTGATGCTGAGAGGGATTGGGGGCAGGAGAAGAAGGGGATGACAGAGGATGAGATGGCTGGATACATCACTGACTCGATGCACGAGAGTCTGAGTTAACTCCAGGAGTTGGTGATGGACAGGGAGGCCTGGCGTGCTGCGATTCATAGGGTCACAAAAAGTCAGACACGACTGAGCGACTGAACTGAACTGAACTGAATGTAAGTTTCCATGTTATTCTTTCCATACATCTCACCCTCTCCTCCCCGCTCCCCATGTCTATGAGTCTATTCTCTATGTCTATTTCTCCAGTGCTGCCCTGTAAATAAATTCTTCGGTGCCATTTTTCTAGATTCTGTACATGTATGTTAGAATATGATATTCATCTTTCTCTTTCTGACTCACTTTGCTTTGTATAATAGGTTCTACGTTCATCCACCTCATTGAAACTGACTCAAATGTGTTCCTTTTCATGGCTGAGTAATATTCCATTTTATATATGTACCACAGCAGAGACATTTCTTTGCCAGCAAAGGTCTGTCTAGTCAAGGCTATGGTTTTTCCTGTGGTCATGTATGGATGTGAGAGTTGGACTGTGAAGAAAGCTGAGAACTGAAGAATTGATGCTTTTGAACTGTGGTGTTGGAGAAGACTCTTGAGAGTCCCCTGGACTGCAAGGAGATCCATCCAGTCCATTCTGAAGGAGATCAGCCCTGGGATTTCTTTGGAAGGAATGATGCTAAAGCTGGAACTCTAGCACTTTGGCCACCTCATGCGAAGAGTTGCCTCATTGGAAAATACTCTGATGCTGGGAGGGATTGGGGGCAGGAAAAGAAGGGGACAACAGACGATGAGATGGCTGGATGGCATCAATGGACATGAGTTTGAGTGAACTCCAGGAGTTGGTGATGGACAGGGAGGCCTGGCGTGCTGCAATTCATGAGGTCTCAAAGAGTCAGACACGACTGAGCGACTGAACTGAACTGAAATGAAGTGAACTTCTGTATCCATTCATCTGTCCATGGACATCTAGAATGCTTATAAATAGTGCTACAGTGAACACCGGGTTGAATACATATTTTTCAACACTAGTTTCCTCTCAGTATATAATCCCAGGAGTGGGATTGTTGGATCATATGGTGGTATTATTGCTAGATTTTTAAGGAATCTCCATACCATCTTCCATAGTGGTGGTACCAGTTTACATTCCTACCAACAGTGTAAGAGCGTTCTCTTTTCTCCACACCCTGTCCAGCATTTATTGTTTGTAGAACTTTTGATGAGGGCCATTCTAACCGATGTGAGGTGGTATCTCACTGTGGTTTTAATTTGAATTTCTCTAACAAAGAGCAATGTTGAGCATCTTTTCATGTGTTTGCTAGCCATCTGTTTGTCTTCTCTGGGGAAATGTCTGTTTAGCTCTTTTCCCCACTTTTTGATTGGGTTGTTTGTTTTTATAGCATTGAGTTTTATGAGCTGCTTGTGGAATTAATCCTTTGTCAGTTGTTTCATTTGCTGTTATTTTCTTCCATTCTGAGGGTTGTATTTTCGCCTTGCTTATAGTTTCTTTTGATGTGAAAATCTTTTAAGTTTTATCAGGTTCCACTTGTTTACTTTTTTTTTTCAATTTCCATTCTTCCATGAGGTGGGTCACAGAGGATGTTGCTTTGGTTTATGTCATCGAATGTTCTGCCTATGTTTTCCTCTAAGAGATTTACAGATTCTGGTCTTACATTTAGGTTTCTAATCCATTTTGAGTTTATCTTTGTGTATGGTGTTAGGAAGTATTCTAATTTCATTCTTTTACTTAGAGCTGTCCAGTTTTCCTAGCACCATTTATTGAAGAGGTTGTCTTTGACCCATCATATATTCTTGCCTCCTTTGTCAAACATAAGGTATCCATAAGTGCATTGGGTTTACTTCTGGGCTTTCTATCTTGATCCATTGGTCTATATTTCTGTTTTTGTGCCAGTACCATACTGTCTTGATGACTGTAGCTTTCTTGTATAATCTGAAGTCAGGAAGGTTGATTCCTCCAGCTCCATTCTTTCTCAGGGCTCCTTTGGCTACTCAGAGTCTTTTGTGTTTCCATATGAATTGTGGAATATTTTGCTCTAGTTCTGTGAAAAATGTCATTGGTAATTTGATAGAGATCACATTGAATCCTAGACTGCATTTGGTAGTATAGTCATTTTCACAATATTGATTCTTACTACCCAGGAACATGAAGTATTTTTCCATCTGTTTATGTCATTTTTTATTTCTTTCATCAATGTCTATAATTTTCTGTGTACAGTTCTTCATCTCCTTAGTTAAGTTTATTCCTAGATATTTAATTCTTTTTGTGCCAAAGGTGAATGGGATTGATTCCTAAATTTCTCTTCCTGATTCTTTATTGTTAGTATATAGAAATGCAAGTGATTTCTGTGTATTGATTTTGTACACTGCAACTTTGCTAAATTCACTGATTAGCCTTAGTAATTTTCTGATGCTATCTTTAGGGTTTTCTATGTATAGTATCATGTCATGTGCAACCAGTGAGAGCTTAACTTCTTCTTTTCTGACCTGGATTCCTTTTATTTCTTTTTCTTCTCTGATTGCTGTAGCTAGGACTTCCAGAACTATGTTGAATAATTGTGGTGAAAGTGGACACCCTTGTCTTGTTCCTTAACTTAGGGGGAATGCTTTCAGTTTTCATAATTTAGAATAATGTTTGCTATAGGCTTATCATATATGGCTTCTACTATGATGAGGTAGGTTCCTTCTATGCCCATTTTTTGAAGAGTTTTAATCATAAATGGATGTGGAATTTTTTCAAAGGCTCTTTCTGCATCTATTGAGATTATCATATGATTTTTATCTTTCCATTTGTTAATATGGTATATCACATTGATTGATTTGCATATATTGAAGAATTCTTGTATCCCTGGAATAAACCCAATTTGATCATGGTGTATGAGCTTTTGGATGTGTTGCTGAATTCTGTTTGCTAAAATTTTGTTGAGGATTTTTGCATCTATGTTCATCAGTGATATAGGCCTGTGGTTTTCTTTTTGTGTGTTATCTTTGTCTGGTTTTGGTATTAGCGTGATGTTGGTCTCGTAGAATGAGTTTGGAAGTGTTGCTTCCTCTGCAATTTCTTAGAAGGATAGGCATTAGCTTTTCTCTAAATGTTTGATAGAATTCTCCTGTGAAACCATCTGGTCCTGAGCTTTTGCTTTTTGAGAGATTTTTTATCACAGATTCAATTTCATTGCTTCTAATTGGGTTGTTCATAATTTCTGTTTCTTCTTGGTTCAGTCTTGGAAGATTGAATGTTTCTAAGAACCTGTTCATTTCTTCCAGGTTATCCATTTTATTGCCATATAGTTGCTCATAATAATCTCTTTTAATCCTTTATATTTCTGCATTGCCTGTTGTAATTGCTCCTTCGTAATTGCTCCTTTATCATTCCTAATTTTGTTGATTTGATTCTTCTCTCTTTTTTTCTTGATGAGTCCAGCTGAAGGTTTGTCAATTTTATTTATCTCCTCAAAGAACCAGCTTTTAGTTTTATTAATCTTTACTATTGTTTCTTTCATTTCTTTTTCCTTTATTTCTGCTTGGATCCTCATGATTTCTTTCTTTCTACTAACTTTGGGATTTTTTTGTTCCTCTTTTTCCAGTTGTTTTAGGTGTGAAGTTAGGTTGTCTATTTGATGTTTTTCTTGTTGCTTGAGGTAGGATTGTATTGCTATAAACTTCCCTCTTAGGACTGCTTTTGCTGCTTCCCATAGATTTTGAGTTGTCATTTCGTTGTCATTTGTTTCTAAAAATTTTTTTATTTTCCTTTTGATTTCTTCAGCAACCTGTTGGTTATTTAGAAACATGTTGCCTAATCTCCATGTGTTTGTGTTTCTTACAGTTTTTTTTTTTCCTTCTTCTTGTAATTGATATCTAGTCTCATAGTGTCATGGTTAGAGAAGAAGCTTGATACAACTCCAATTTTCTTAAATTTATTGAGGTTTGATTTGTGACACAGGATGTGGTCTATCCTGGAGAATGTTCCATGTGCACTTGAGAAGAAGGTGTATTCTTTTACATTTGGATGGAATGTCCTGAGGGTAACAATGAGATCCATCTCATCTAATGTATCATTTATGACTTGTGTTTCCATATTAATTTTCTGTTTTGATGATCTGTCCATTGGTGTGAGTGTGGTGTAAAGTTTCCTACTATTATTGTGTTACCATCAAATTCTCCTTTCATGTCTGTTAGTGTTTGTCTTACGTATTGAAATGTTCCTATGTTGGGTGCACAGATATTTACAATTGTTATGTCTTCTTGTTGGACTGATCCCTTGATCATTATGGAGTGTCCTTCCTTATCTCTTGTTCTTCTTTAAGTTCTATTTTGTCTGATATGAGGATTGCTACTCCAGCTTTCTTTTGCTTCCTGTTTGCATGGAATATATTTTTCCATCCTCTCACTTTCAGTCTATATGTGTCTTGAGGTCTGAAGTGGGTTTCATGTAGATAACATATATATGGGTCTTGTTTTTGTATCCATTCAGCCAGTCTGTGTCTTTTGGTTGGAGCATTTAATCCATTTACATTTAAAGTAATTATTGATATATATGTTCCCATTGTCATTCTCTTTATTGTTGGGGGTTGATTTTGTAGATCCTTTTTCTTCTGTTGTATTTTTTTTTACTATATAAGTCCCTTTAACATTTGTTGTAAAACTGATTTGGTGGTACAGAATTTTCTTAACTTTTACTTGTCTAAAAAGCTTTTGATTTCTCCATCAATTTTGAATGAGATCCTTGCCTAGTATAGTAATCTTGGCTGTATATTTTTCCCTTTCAATACTTTAAGTATATCCTGCCATTCCCTTCTGGCCTGCAGAGTTTCTGCTGAAACATCATCTGTTAAGTGTATGGGGTTTCCCTCATATGTTACTTGTTGCTTCTCCCTTGCTGCTTTTAATATTCTTTCCAGTGGTTGGTGTAAGCTTTGTATAGGGCAACATTCGTGCTGATTTTTTGTTTGTTTGTTTCTCCCCTGATGGAAAAGGCCAAGTGATGTGGTAATCCTGTCTGCTGAAGATTGAGTTTATATTTTTATTTTGTTGTTTAGATGAGGTGTCCTGCACAGGGTGCTATTGGTGGTTGGATGATGCTGGGTCTTGGTCTTATATTCCAGTGGTTTCCTTTTTGGGAGTTCTCACTATTTGATACCCCCTAGGGTTAGTTCTCTGGTATTGTAGGGTCTTGGAGTCAGTGCTCCCACTCCAAAGGCTCAGGGCTTGATCTCTGGTCAGGAACAAAGATTCCACAAGTGGTTTGTTATGGCATTAAGTGAGACTAAAGCAAACATCCAAAAATGAGAAACCAAAGATGAATCCCAGAGAAATGGCAATTACAAAATCAGCAAATAACAATGAAAATAATGAAATATACACATATACATGTACACCAATGAGCAAAGTCAAAACAGTCCAACAAAAATAAAATACAATAGATTGACTCAGTGAACAAAGGAAATTAAAAAAATTATATTTTCCAGTTAAGAACAAAACTAAAGTATAAACTGGAAAGCAAAACTAAAGCAAGGTGCCAAGTGGGGGATAAAGCAATGAAAACAAAGCTAACAAATATGTTGAGAGGAAAGGAAAGAAAGTAAAGAAGGAAGGACTAGATATGCAAAGATAGATAGAGGTAGATGAAGAAGATTTGTATACATTAAAGATTAACTTCCAGGGGAAGAGAACAGTAGGAAAGGCAATAAAAGGAATAAATATAGAAAAAATGCAACAGGTTTTAAAAAATTAAAATAATAAAAAAGAGAAAAAAGAACAGAACAAGAAAGAAAAGGAAAAAAAAAAGGTATTTCACAGAACTGCAAAACCCCAATGTAGGTGTAGATGTATATAACAAAAATAAAAAATGTGACTGAATATACAGATATACATATGTGTGTGTGCTAAGTCCCTTCAGCCATGTCTGACTCTTTGTGACCCATGGGCTGTAGCCTACCAGGCTCCTTTGTCCATGGGATTCTCCAGGCAAGAGTACTGGAGTGGGTTGCTATTTCCTTCTCCATATACATACACACCCATAAGCAAAATAAAAACAGTCCAGCAAAAATGAAATATAATAGATTGACATTGAGAACAAAAGAAACCAAAAAAATACCTACCAGGACAAAACTAACTAAAGCTCAAACTGGAAAGCAAACCTAAAGCAAGGTGGCAAGTGGGGAATAAAGCAATGAAAATAAAACTAACAAATACATTGAGAAGAAAGGAAAGAAAGAAAAGAAAGAAATAATAGATACAAAAAAGTAAATAGAGATAGATTAAGAAGATTTATATATAGGAAAGATTAACTGCAAGGGGAAAAGAACAATAGGGAAAGTAAACAAAGGAATAAATGTAGAAAAAATACAATAGGTTTAAAAAATTAAAATTACAAAAATGAGGAAAAAAAAAAGGAAGAAGAAGGAGAAAAGAAAAAAACAAAAAAGGAAAACTCTACAGAATTGCAAAAGCCCAGCATAGAGGCAGAGGTGTATAACAACAATAAAAAGTATAAGGACATGAGTTTGAGTACACTCCAGAAGTTGGTGATGGACAGGGAAGCCTGGCATGCTGCAGCCCATGAGGTCACAAAGAGTTGAACATGACTAAGTGATTGAACTGAGCTGAAAAAGTGTGACTGAATATACACATATACATACACACCCATAAGCAAAATCAAAACAGTCTAACAAAAATAAAGTACAACAGATTGACCCAGCAAACAAAGAGAAGCAAAAATTACCAGAACAAAACTAATCAGAGCACAAACTGGAAAATGAAACTAAAGCTAGGTGGGGAATAAAGTAATGAAAATAAACCTAACAAATATGTTGAGACAAAAGAAAGAAAAGAAAGAAAGAATAGATATGCCATGTTAAACAGAGGTAGATAAAGAAGATTTATGTATATTCAAGAGTAACTGCAACTGGAAAAGAACAGTAGGAAAAGAAAACAAAGCAATAAATGTAGAAAAACAATAATAGGTTAAAAAAGTTAAAAATAAAAAAAGACAAGAAAAAAAAATTAAAAAATTAAAAAACTCCCCAGAACTGTAAAAGCCCAACATATAGGCAGAGGTTTATAACAACGATAAAAAGGGTGACTGAAAAAACAAAGAAAAACAAAAAAAGCTCAAAAGCTTAATTAGATTTCATAGTGCCAATAAAATCAACAACTACAACGCAGCGAGTTGGGCGGGGAGAGGAAAAAAAAAAGAATCTACAGAGCAAGTCAAAACATAAGAATAATAAAAGTTTGCTTGAGTCACTGCTGTCAGAGTCCTTTCCTTCGCTGGGAGTCACAGTCCACTTCACCTCCCTAGGATGTCCTCCAACACTGTGCTGATCTCTGGACATGCTGTGTGGGCAGCTCAGATTCTGATATGGTCCTGCTGTGCTCTGTGTTCTTGCCTTCAATGTCCACAGCTATCAGAACTAGTGTATTTTCTTTATTGGGAGCTCTCAGTGACCGTTTATATATTCTATAGACACAGAGTCTGCCTAGTTGATTGTGTGGATTTAATCTGCTGCTTGTACAGCTGGTGGGGTTTTGTGTCTTCTTCCTTA
This sequence comes from Capra hircus, assembly GCF_001704415.2. Taxonomy (NCBI): domain Eukaryota; kingdom Metazoa; phylum Chordata; class Mammalia; order Artiodactyla; family Bovidae; genus Capra; species Capra hircus. The sequence goes on from NC_030809.1 coordinate 81,735,985, forward strand.
GTCACACTGCCCCTGGGTTTCAGTTGTGGTTTTATTTACACCTTTTCTTGTGGGTCATCTACTGGGGTTTGCTCCTCAGGCTGCCCTAGAGGACTTGGGTTTGCCCCTGTGAGGCCCAGTGTGGAGGTGGTGTAGCTGCTTGGCTCACAGGGGTTTTGGCAGCATCAGGTACTCAGGGGAGTTGGCGGCTAGGGCAGCAGGAAATACAGTGCTCTAGAAGGGTATGGCAATCAGTACTGGCCAATACTCTCCAGTATTCTTGCCTGGAGAACTCCCCTCCACAACAGGGAAGCCTGGCAGGCACCAGTTTACAGGGTCATAAAGATTTGGACACTACCAAAGTGACCCTGTGCACATAGGTGCAAGACATTTTTAGTCTGTGGCATCTCTGCCCCAGTGAGAGTTGAGCTGCTTGGCTTGTGGGGACCCTGTGGCACCAAGTATGCAGGAACATGGACTGCCTCTGCTGCAGGAGTTATGTCCCTATCAGAGTATTTTTTTGAGCCGCTTGTAGCCACCGATCAGAAGGCCTCTTTGGCCAGTCTTTCTTTGGAGCTCTGCCCATTCAGGCACTTAAAGGGCTTCCTTGACTGGGGTCCTTCTCTGTTGTTTGGCACATCAGGTACATAGAGGGGCCTCTGGGCTGGGGTAGATTGGCTCATCAGGCACTTAAAGGGGCACTCTGGATGCGGGTCCTATTCTGTAGTTCAATGTGTCAGGCATTTGATGGTCCAGCCTCTCTATTGTTCAGCTGCTAAAGCTGGCATGTCGGGGGAGAGAAACTACGGTGATGGCTCCACCTGCTATGTGTGACTCAGCAGTACCGCCTTATTCCCATCGCTGCCCGCCTTTTCTCCGCAGGCATTTCCCACCTCAGTCTCCTCCCTCATATCCCCTCGATCCGTCTCTCCACAGTCAACAGCAGCCCTCACCCTGGAATTGCTCCACAATTCCTAAACTCCAGCTCCCAGCCACTGCACCATCTGGGGTATGTATGGCTGTGGCAAGGACTGTCTGATTCTCATTCCATTTAGGCTGCCACAGATCCAGGTGTTTCACTCTCAGTCTTAAATGTTTCTCCTCTGACTCAGTTGTCCCAAAGTGGGGATATGACCCTGCTTCAGTTCCCTCACTGTTGAGGGCAGGTCCAGTCATACAAACACTCCTGTTTTTCCCCCTAGTACCTTCGTCCTACTGAGTTTTGTGTGGTTCTATACATTCTTTTCCTCTGGGCAGGTACTCCTGTCCACTCTCAGCTGGTGTTTTGCACACACTTCTGTGTCTGAAGTTATATTCCTGATATATCCATGGAGAGAGATGTACTCCACGTCCACCTACTCCTCCACCATCTTGTTCTCTAAAATTTGTTTTCTTTAGTCTTTATGTTATTACTCTTTTTTTTTCATGATACCATTTTCGCAGTTATAAAGCAATAATTCAAAAATTTAGCGAGCAGACAGCTCACTAAAATTCTTGAAGTCTAGGCTCTACCCCACACAAATAGAATTGAAATCCCGAGTGTGTAGGAAAGGAGGAGATGGAGAGGCAGCATGCTTCTTTATCTATAATTAGGCAACGCTGAAGCATCCCATAGTTTGAGCACGATTTTTAGACATTTTTTTACCTGTTTCCTTTTACCAAACTTGATATCCAGGGATCGACCTAGGATCCTTGATTACTCACTGTCTTCTAGAATGCAGTCACTTTGAGTCCCGTGCAAATATATTTACTCCTTGTACTTCACTCCTTAAATTTAACATTATAACTTTCTTCCAGTCAACAATTATCTAATTCTCTAAACTCATAAACTAGAAAAACTTCCCAGCTCTGGCTAACTTCCCAGTGTCTTCAAACATTAATTTTATGCCCATGGAATAATCTAATGTGATGATTAATTGGTGGACAATTCAGACTAGAAGGCATAGGAGAGAGGTTTTATTTTAAGCTATCAAGTGATACATTTTAGGTCTTTCAGAACAGAATAGTCTATTTCAAGTTCTACAACATAAGCCAATATTTTTCTTCCTATTCTAGCTCAATCTTATTTCAGACAACATTGACTCTGTCTTAAGTTTAGAAAACCACCCTCAAAATAAAATAGGAATTTTTAAGTAGGAATTTATAGAATTTAGTAGGTTTTATAAGATAATCAAATTTATAAAATGAGGACAATTATTCACCTACCTTATGAAAATTTTAGGGGTTAAAATGAGCTAAATTTAGTGTCTAGACATGGTCACATTTTATTCAATAACCAGGTTCTTTACTAAAAACCTTCTCAGATATTTTTTATATGTTACTGTGTTTTGTGCTTAAGTGGGGTGCAGGATATGCATCATTTTCTAAATAATTCTCCACAGATTGCAGAATTTTCCCTACTCATTTGGAGAAACACATTCTGGAAAATCCCCACATGAATCTTCTGTCTTGCATAGAAAATACATTCTCCATATAGTCCAGAAAACATCACTCTATAAAATAAAAACTAAAGTAATCAACTTAAGGTGAAGGGAAACACAGTGTGCTTATGTCTGTTGTCTGCGTTACCGTCATCAGTGGAAATTCCAAACTTTAACTGTTACAGTATAAATTGGGTAGTCAAATTGTATTTAGACAATGTTGGTTTAAAGAATATGACTTGTCAATATTTATTGCCCACTGCATTTCAGTATTAACTCTTCTGTGAAACTGAAAGTGTCTTGTTATCCTATCACCCTCAGGAAAATACCTGAAGATACTTCAAGTTATTTTGTGCCAATCCTATTTAACAGTAATCTGTAGGTTACCAATTTATCTGGATTGCTATGTTGTGAGTACTAGTTTAATTTATCAAACTTTGGATCCCTTGGAATATGATTCCCTGCCTTCCTGAAGTTAGGGATGGTCATATGATGTATCTTGGCAAATGATATGTGAACAGACTTATATGTAACTTCTGGACCAGAACTTCAAGAAACAATCTATGGGTTGCCGTGTCCTTTCCTCCTAACATAGACTAGCAACCTTAAACATAGTGCAGGCTCTGCGTGTCTGTTTCCCTGAATACGAATGACAAATACACCTCTATTGGTTCAATCACTGAAATTTTTAGCTTACTTTTTACTACAGAATAATCTAACTGATACTTTTTGATATTGGAAAAACGATATTTTTAAAGGTTGCTAAAATGTTCATTGTCCGAAGATTGCATGTTCATCTATCCACAAGGTGAAATGTTAAGTCATTTCTGAACATCAAGCTAAGAACTAGATTATGAAATCAGTTAAAATTTTTGCAATTTATAGAAATCTGAGTAGCCAAACATCAATCTCTCCTCTTTAAATATTATCCTAATTAGGCAATGTATTCCATTTTTTGGAATACTTTACCTATAGCAATTTAAAATTATACATTCATTTAATGGATATTACTTTTCAAGAATTCTATTCTGGAGGCCCTTTCCACTCTTAAAAATTACTGAGCACATCAAAGAGCTTTATATGTGAGTTATTGTTGCAAATAATACTGTAATCAAAATGAAAACAGAGCATTAATGAATATTTTATTTGGAGATAACTGTAAATTCACATGTAAGAAACAATACAGAGAGATCTGCATACTCTTTCTACAGTGATAACCTGCAAAACTATAGTACAATATTACACCTAAGATACAGATATCAATGGTCAAGATATAGAACATTTCCATCAGCATAAGGATCCTTCATTACCCTTTTATGGCTCCGACTACTTCCCACCCACTGCCACTGCCTCCTTAATCCCTGGAAATCATTAACCTGTTCTCTATTCCTGTAACTGTGACACCTCAAAGATGTTATATAAATGCAGTTATACAGCATGCAATCTTGCAATGTTTGATAATTGTATTTCTTCACTCCATATAAGATTTCATTGAGGTTGTGGTATGTATCAAGAGTTCCTTTTTTTTTTTTTTTTTTTTGAGGGGCAGCTGTTGTTGCTGAGTTATATGAATATGCCAGAGTTTATTTCACCATTCATCCACTGAAGGACACCTTCTTTTTTCCAGGGTTTTTTTTTCTTTTTTTTTTTGGCTCCTCAGACTTAGTAATTTTCATTGTTCTATCTTCAGGTTTACTGATTCTTTCTTCTGCCAGCTCAAATATCCTTTTGAGTCCTTTTAGTGTGCTTTTCATTGCAGTTATTTTATTTTTCAACTCATTAATTTCCTTTCAGTTTCTTTTTTATTTTTTCTCTTTATTGATATATCCATTTCATTTATATGTTGTTTTCTTGGCTTTGTCAACATCTTTATTCCTTTAAGCAATTAAGACAGTTTTTTTTTTTTTTTTTAAGGTCCTTGCCAGGCTAATATTCTATTGGGTCTTTTCAGGGGCAATTTATGTTGATTTTATCCCTTTCCATCAAATGGGCCCTTTTTCCTTTCTGTGTAGGTCTTACAAATTTTTTCAGCTAAAAACAGGAAATTGGAATCTAATAGTGTAGCTATTCTGGAAATCAGATTATTTTCCTTCACTATGGTTTGATGCTTTCTGTTTTTGTTAGTTTTTTTTTTTTTTTTGGTTGTTATAGCTACATCTGTATGGAAACACATGCTGAAATGCAAATGGAAAGTCTTCTTAGGTAATTCTCCAATTCCTCTGTATATGCATTTGCTTTTGATGTCCAAGTTTTTAATATCTGGCTCCACAAGTAGAATAAGAAAAATGAAGAGGAGAGAAAGTGTTCCAGCTCTTCAGTTCAGTCCAGCTCTTAAATCCTCTGATAGTCAATTCAGCTAGAGGAAGTGGGGCTTGTAACCATTGGTATAAAATGTAGCAATAATGCAGTAAGGTATAACAATGATGGCCACATTTTGTCCTCATCTCCATTATGAGAAGCAGAATTCAGTAATCAGAAAACAGATCCCAATATTTGGAGGACAGAATCTTTTTGATTCACCCTGGCTCTCTATAAAGTTATGTGCAAACTGCTCTTGGAATGCACACCAGCTGAAATATGTGCCATGGGACTCTCAGTAGCAGTTGGGTAGCTGCTCCTGTGCTGAGATCTGAAATTGGATGAAGTTAACTATTGTTTAACATCCGATCCTTTCTTGGAAAGTAGCAAACCTTCAATAGACTTCAGAGTTCCAAAGCAGTTATGTCAAGATGATTCTACCAGTGCAAATGTTGTCTAGATGGAAGACAGATTACTGGTACTTTCTACTGTGCCCTCTTCCCTGTTGCACATATTTTTAAGTTCATTTTTATTTCAATTAGATCAAGCCCTATTGTAACATTTGTGAATAACCTATTTTACATGTCCTATAAAAATTGTTACAATTTATTTATTCACATATTGTTACCCAGGAAAACTGTTACCTTCTTCATTGTTGCGACCTTAGCTAATCTGTCTTTATAATACCAGCATCTGTCATGAGGTAGGTGCCAGACAAAAGGATGTTTATCTGAATTTAATGGAAATGAAGAGACAATGTATATCATTTACTGCATGACCAACTCCTCGCATTCTAAAATCATAATCTTAAGAAAAAACACCTGTGAACTGATGAGCAAAATGATTTTATGTAGAAAAAAAGGACAGATTCTTTAGACTAATTAACTTGGCCAATCTAATTGATCTGCTTTATCTAAATAGCTTATGAGCACTTTCAATTTCCTGAATCATTCTTTGAGCTCAACTCTCATTCTCCATCATTTAGACTATCTTTTCAATGCACTTATGCAGATTAGTGAATACATTCTCTATAGGGAAAAGAAAGATGAAGGTAAATTACACCAAAATCAAATAAATAGAACGATGCACAAAAATGCTGCAAAAATTTAAGGCAAAGGTGCAGAGTCATACTAACATTTCTCAGTCTGTTCAGAAATGTGGACTAATAAACAGATAATCCAACTATCAGATACAACGAGAATCTATTCCTGGATTCAGACCACATGTGCCACATTTGAGGCATCCACCCAAGCATACAAGCGCATACAATTCTTTACTCTGGTGCTACTGCCATTAAATCCACTATGACATCCAGCCTGTGCTAATAGTTGACCTCAATACTGGCAATCATTCTGCCCCTGTTTTGAAAGCAAAACACAGATGAACCTCTGTTATACTATGTGGAAAAGAGGCTAAGAAACCTAAATTACAGTTATGTGTGTGCTCGGTCACTTTAGTTCTGTCCAACACTTTGCAACCCTATAGCCTGCCAGGCACCTCTGTTCATGGGATTTTTCCCTGCCAAAAATATTGGAGTGGGTTGCCATTTCCTCCTCCAGGAGATCCTCCCAACCCAGGGATCAGACCTGCATCTCCTGCATTTCAGGAGGGTTCTTATTGTAGAACCACCCCAGGAGTCCAAATTACAGTTGATTTACTCTAATTTGAGAAATTTATACAATGTTAGTTAACTTCAGTTCAGTTCAGTTCAGTTCTGTTCAGTCAGTTCAGTTCAGTCTCTCAGTCATGTCCGACTCTTTGTGACCCCATGAATCGCAGCACGCCAGGCCTCCCTGTCCATCACCATTTCCCGGAGTTCACTCAGACTCACATCCATCGAGTCCGTGATGCCATCTACCCATCTCATCCTGAGTTGTCCCCTTCTCCTCCTGCCCCCAATCTCTCCCAGCATCAGAGTCTTTTCCAATGAGTCAACTCTTCGCATGAGGTGGCCAAAGTACTGGAGTTTCAGCTTTAGCATCATTCCTTCCAAAGAAATCCCAGGGTTGATCTCCTTCAGAATGGACTGGTTGGATCTCCTTGCAATCCAAGGGACTCTGAAGAGTCTTCTCCAACACCACAGTTCAAATGCATCAATTCTTCGGCACTCAGCCTTCTTCACAGTCCAACTCTCACATCCATACAGGACCACTGGAAAAAGCATAGCCTTGACTAGACAGACCTTAGTCGGCAAAGTAATGTCTCTGCTTTTGAATATGCTGTCTAGGTTGGTCATAACTTTTCTTCCAAGGAGTAAGCGTCTTTTAATTTCATGGCTTCAGTCACCATCTACAGTGATTTTGGAGCCCCAAAAATAAAGTCTGACACTGTTTCTACTGTTTCCCCATCTATTTCCCATGAAGTGATGGGACCAGATGCCATGATCTTCGTTTTCTGAATGTTGAGGTTTAAGCCAACTTTTTCACTCTCCTCTTTCACTTTCATCAAGAGGCTTTTTAGCTCCTCTTCACTTTCTGCCTTAAGGGTGGTGTCATCTGCATATCTGAGGTTATTGATATTTCTCCCTACAGTCTTGATTCTAGCTTGTGTTTCTTCCAGTCCAGCGTTTCTCATGTTGTTATAAAATCTAATTATTAATATATCTGGAGGGATGGGATGGGAAGGGAGGTGGAAGGGAGGTTCAGGATGGTGGAGACATGAACACCTGTGGCTGATTCATGTCAATGTAAGGCAAAAACCACCACAATATTTTAAAGTAATTAGCCTCCAATTAAAATAAATTAATTAATTTAAATATATATATATTTCAAAAATATTTGCAGAGGAAATGGGAATAGGGATTGTAATAGGAAAAGGGGCTTAAATTCGTTGAAACCAAATAAGAAAATAGGTATTAGAACTTTAAAAAAGTTTGCCAAGACTTGTCTGGACTCTAGGATACTACCTTGCTGGGTTTACTATTCAAACTGAAGAACCCATGCTTGAGGTAAATGCTTATTCATCTGCTGCACCTCAATTGGCTTTTCTCTTAATTGAGTTCAGCATGAGGTAAGACTATACAAGTAATGTGTATGCTGCCCTTTTTTTTTAAATTTTTTTTAATTTTAAAATCTTTAATTCTTACATGCGTTCCCAAACATGAACCCCCCTCCCACCTCCCTCCCCATAACATCTCTCTGGGTCATCCCCATGCACCAGCTCCAAGCATGCTGTATCCTGCATCAGACATAGACTGGCGATTCAATTCTTACATGATAGTATACATGTTAGAATGTCATTCTCCCAAATCATCCCACCCTCTCCCTCTCCCTCTGAGTCCAAAAGTCCATTATACACATCTGTGTCTCTTTCCCTGTCTTGCATACAGGGTCGTCATTGCCATCTTCCTAAATTCCATATATATGTGTTAGTATACTGTATTGGTGTTTTTCTTTCTGGCTTACTTCACTCTGTATAATCGGCTCCAGTTTCATCCATCTCATCAGAACTGATTCAAATGAATTCTTTTTAACGGCTGAGTAATACTCCATTGTGTATATGTACCACAGCTTTCTTATCCATTCATCTGCTGATGGACTTTTATAATACCTATTCCCCTGGAATCATTTTCCTGACCCTAGTTGTTGAGGAGGAATTAAAGAATTAAATAAACCAGTGCTCTAGGAAAACAAAGAGAAAACAAACAATAAAGAACTTCTTAAGTGAACATTTTTTCCTTTCTTAGCTTGCTAGGTTGCAATATACTGAAAAGGTGGCAAACTTCAGTGGATAGTGCTTCCGATTATCATTAAAAAGGAGCAAGGTCACTTCTATTGGGGAGCAGTCACTCCTTCAAATTCCTAAAAAAAAAAATAAAATAAACAAACAAAAAAAAAATACTGGTATTCATATTGGTGCAACCCGAGACAGTCCTGAAAGGAACACACTTTCTGCTTTGACTGTATTTTAAGGTGAACCATTTTAACAGAGTTTGAACAAAGTTTGAGCTGAGTGCCAGTTCTTACTCTGTTACAATTACAGTTCTATTGAGCTAGAACTGTGATTTAGGGGAAAAAGGCTTTTCTCTTATGGCTAATAAAATTATAAATAAATGCTAATATAGTTTTAAAATCTAAGCACCCTTCTCTTTCATTTAACTTGCGTTTGTTTCCTACCCCTGGGAAGCTTATTGTCAAAATCCTCAGTTAAAATTCTCTCAATTTCTGAAAAGCTAATCCAACCCTATGAGTTATTTAAAGACAACTGACATATCTTTTAGTATGAAGACAGTTGGTAAGAATTTTAAAATAATTAACTTTTAATCATTCATTATAATGTGACTTTTAAAAATCAATGTGATAGAAAAAATGTGGATTTCACATATCTTAGAGAACTAGTAGAAGTATTGAGAAATCTCTTGTGCTATTTGATTCAGAAATCAATAAATGCTAAGAGCAGCTCTGAGAAAAATAGGATTTTAATATGTAAATATGGTTAAATCTGAAAGTATGAGAAAAAGCTACATGATATATGTTATTTTCCTCCACATGGATAATCAAGAGTGATATTACAACTTATTATTACATTCATTACAGTTTTTAAAGAGGTACTTACATGAACCCTTCATTTGTGAAATGAAATTAGATGAGGTGTAACTGTTCAGCCTCTCTTTTCAATTGGTAGATTCATATTCACATGAACGGTGACTTTTTTAACACAAAATTATATGACTGACTCTTTCTGACCACTTCATCATTCAGTGATGCTAGCCCAAGCTTTAGAACTAAAATCAACCCATTTAATGAAATGCTTACTTAAATAGCAGAGCCATTATTACATATGGAACAGTTTGGAAATACTACATTACTCTTGGAAAATGCCCAGCACCAGTGAATCAATTTTCTATCTGCTTTGTAAAAACAACTTCTGCTTTATTGCTTTTTGGAAACAGAATTGAAGCAATACTTCACAAAAACCATTAAACAGAACTTGTGACACAAATATAAGACTTCTAACCAAGCTACATAATTTCTCGATTTCTTTTGAACACCTAATGGCATAATGAAAACTGAGTAGACTATTCATGTGTTCACATTTTCGCATGATGTATGATAGCCTCAAATTAAAAAGTTGATTTGTAAGATGAAACCGTGGTACAACTGAACAATCAACCTTATAAACAGTCTGTTGCTGAATAATCCAAAAATTTAATTTAGCACTAGAAAATATAGAAAATTATCTATAATTAGGATCATTAACTCTGATGCTGGGAAAGATTGAGGGCAGGAGGAGAAGGGGATGACAGAGGATGAGATGGCTGGATGGCATCACCGACTCGATGGACATGAGTTTGAGTGAACTCCGGGAGTTGTGATGGACAGGGAGGCATGGTGTGTTGTGGTTCATGGGGTCACAAAGAGTTGGAAACGACTGAGTGACTGAACTGAACTGAAGAATCATTAACACAAAGATGATTCTTCTTTAGCAGCAACACATTAAATATTTAATTATGGGGAAAGAAAACAATTTCAAACTATTGAATGAAGGGAAAATTCTTTGGGGAGCTCTTTACCATTTCCTTTTTTTTTTTTTTTTTAAATAGTTCCTTTGGGACATAGTTGGAAATTTCATATTGTTAATATTGCAAAAGTTATACCAGGGAAGAAAATGAGCACAGCCTTTGATTTTATCCCTTTCTAAAAGAGCAACATAGATACTGGGAAAGTATAGGTTTGTTAAAGATACATTAGTTTTATTACTTTGACTAATATTCATTGTGGTTGAAATAAATATAATCAGAAAGAGATGTATTATGTTTAAATTACATTTTATCACATATTGTATTTTCTAAAACCTTTCAAATATAATCAAGACTGATGATTTCTTTCATTGCCACTGGAGCAGAGGCAGAAAGATTCCAAATAAATCAGCTATGTGGGTCTGTGGAGCATGTTAAGCATAGACATACTGCAAGTATTAGAATTAGTGTCAGTCTTATATAAGCTTCCTTGTTCATCTTTGAAACTCCAGATTGTTTCCCAAGGTTAAATCATGAATTTTCTCTACACTACTGTGAAGTAGCTAAAGGGAGAAGTAGAGAAATAATGACAAAAGGTAGGGGGCTTTAATTGAAATGCTATACTAATATACATGTAAATTAAATTAAGGAAAAATAATTATACTAATGAAATTTTTTTTTTCCCTGTGATAACTAACAGGATAAAGGCCAGTTCCAGAACAAAAAAATTGGTCCAAAAAGTTGTTTAAAGAAAAATCCATCCATTCTTGGATTATTATTTTTTTTTTCCTAAATAGGGGGAAATAGAGATCCATAATTTAATACCAAGTAGGATAAGAGTCCGACACGACTGAAGTGACTTAGCAGCAGCAGCAGCAGGATTGGGAACTCATGTACACCTGTGGCGGATTCATGTTGATGTATGGCAAAACCAATACAGTACTGTAAAGTAAAATAAAGTAAAATTAAAAAAAAAAAAAAAACCCAAAACGATCATTTGGGATCTGACTAGGAAAATGACTTCAATAATTTGGAACAAATCAATGCAACGTGAAGAATCAGTTATACTTAAACATTGAACAGGTTCAGGATTGGGAACTCATGTACACCCATGGTGGATTCATGTTGATGTATGGAAAAATCAATACAGTATTGTAAAGTAAAATAAAGTAAAATTAAAAAAAATACTAAAAAAAAAAAAAGAAGAGATGACCTTGAGATAATCCATAAATCAACATCAGAAAGACATGGCCACTATAAGGCTGCAGATAAATTGAAACTGACAAAAGCTGAGACCCACCCCCCCGCCTCCAGTCTGTCTATGAGAAATGAAACAAAGGAATACACAGAGCCCTTATCATAATAAGCAGAGAAAGAGGAGGGCAATATTTTAACTCCTTCTTTCTTCCCACCTTCTAACCTCCTGCTGCTGCTGCTAAGTCGCTTCAGTCGTGTCCGACTCTGTGCGACCCCATAGATGGCAGCCCACCAGGCTCCCCCATCCCCTGGGATCCTCCAGGCAAGAATACTGAAGTGGGTTGCCATTTCCTTCTCCAATGCATGAAAGTGAAAAGTGAAAGTGAAGTTGCTCAGTCGCTTGTCCAACTCCTAGCGACCCCATGGACTTCAGCCTACCAGGCTCCTCTGTCCATGGGATTCTCCAGGCAAGAGTACTGGATTGGAGTGCCACTGCCTTCTCCGAACCTCCTGCTAAAGCCTCTCAAACTCATCCAGAGATTAGCTATTACAGGAACAGTCTTTAGGATTAAGCCCACTTTTAAAACTGAAGAGTGATGGAAAGAGTGGGACGTAATCTGAGGGCAAATATAAACTCAACTGGCATCTCCTTCCATGATACATCATCAAGATGAACTATGTTAATGATGTCTGACAACTTAAAACTATATTACTATAGGGGAAAAACTTCTCTAGTGGCTCAGATGGCTGTAATGTGGGAGATCCAGATTTGATCCCTAGGTGAAGAAGATGCCCTGGAGAAAGGAATGGCAATCCACTCCAGTATTCTTGCCTGGTAAATTCCATGAACAGAATAGCTACAGTCCATAGAGTCACAAAGAGTTGGACACAACTGAGCGACTAACACACACACACACACACACACACACATATGCGGGGGGGAATGCCATAACTTCTACCTCTGCATATGGAGAAATAAAGATCTCAATAAAGGTAAATGCATGGACAATCATAAAATAAAACAAAAAGCTAAATCACTTTTTGTTTTCTACATGATTTAAGAAATTATACATTTAAAGAAGGGACAATAATTTTTAGTATAAAAGGTAATATTGCTATGACTTTAGTTTTTAAGTACAAGTATTATTTTTCACACAACGTAAAAGACTAATGCATTGTAAATAATTATTAGTTTTGTAGAGGGAACACAACATATAAAAATGTCATTCTGTGACATCCGACGACCAAAAAGGGCTAAGAATGGAGCTGTTCTTTTACAGTTTGTTTTATGTTCAGTTTATATGTTATTGAAGTTAAACTGGTATAAATTCAAACTAGAATTTAGGTTGTTATTTAAATGTAATTGATGTGGTAATCAAAAAGAAAATAGCTACAGAAGGTATACCAAAGAAAAAGATAAAGAAATATAAACATTTCACTACAAAAAATTCAAATAAACACAAAAAATAGCAACTAAAGGAGTGAGGAGGAAGTTATAAGGTGTCTCAAGTAGTATAATGACAGAATTTCTTCCTTATCAATAATTATTTTAAATGTAAATGGATTAAGCTCTCCAATCAAAAGACAGAAATTGGCAGAATGGATAAAATCACCTGATCCAACAGTACAAGCAACTCCTTTGAGATCAAATGATACAAAAAGATTGAAAGTGAAAGGTAGAGAAAGATACTCCCTGTCAATAATAACTGAAAGAGAGCAGAGATGGCTATACTAATATTCAACAAGTAGACTTTAACAAAAAAGGGTTGTATGAAACCAAGAAAGGCCTCATATATTGATAAAGTTTCAATAGAGCAAGAAGATACAACAACTGTAAACACTTAAGCAGTAATTAAAGATGAACATAATACTTAATGGGGAAAGACTGAAAGATTTTCATCTAAGATCAGGAACAAGACAAGGATGTCTGTTTCTACCTCTTCTATTCGACATGGCACTTGAAGTTCTATCTAGAGAAGTTAGGTAAGACAAAAGAAATAAAATATATCCAACTGGAAATGAAAATTTGAAATTATCTGTTTGCAGATGATATGATATATTTAGAAAATCTTGAGAATCTGATTAACAATGTAAGCTCTAATAAATGAATTTAGTAAAACAGCAAGATACAAAATGAACACACAAAAATCAATGACATTTCTACATGAAAAAACAAGAAACAATTTGAAAAGAGAATCACAAAGGAGTTCGATTAACAATAGAATCAAAAAAAACAAATTACTTAGGAATTAACCAGAAGGTGAAAGTCATAAAATAAAAGCAACAAAACTTTGCTGAAAGAAATTAAAGAAGACATAAATAAATGAAAACACAAATAATGTTTATATAATAGAAGACTTAATATTGTTAAAATGTTCATATTATCCAAAGCAATTTATAGATTCAAAATCTTCCAAATCTCCAAAGATGAAACTGAATAGCCAAAACAATCTTGGAAAAAAAAAAAAAAGAATATAACTGAAAGACTCATGTTCCCTTATTTCAAAATCGACTACAAAGCTACAGTAATCAAAATAGTGGTACTGGCATAATGTAGGTAAATAGAGCAAAGGAATATTATAAAGTTTACAAGTAAATCCTTGGTCAAATGATTTTTGACAAGGGTGTTAAAACCATTCAATGGGAAAAGGATGGTCTTTTCAATATGTGATACTGGGAAAAATTGGATATCCATATGCAAAAGAGTGAATTTGAACTCTTATCTAATACCATATATAAAAATTAACTGGATATGGCTCAAGGACCTAAATGTCAAACCAAAGACACGCACACACAAAAACTCTAAAAAGAAAACAAAGGCCAAAATCTTCATAACTCTGAAATTGGCCTGCACACAAGGAACAGACAACAAATGTTAAAAAAAAAAAAAAGAGAAAGAGAGAGACCAAATGGACTTCATAACTTTTTTTTTTTTTTATGTACATCAGTAGACACTGTCAGCAGAATAAAATGGCAACCCACAGAATGGGACAAATCATATATCTGACAAAGGACTAATACCCAGAATGTATGAAGAACTCCTAAATCTCAATAGCAATAAAATTAATAAAAGTGACAAAAGTCTTGGATAGGTATGTCTATCTATACAAGATATTTAAGTGACCAAAAAGTGCTTGAAAAATGCCCAGTGTCACTAACCATTAGGGAAATGTAAATCAAAACTACTATGAAGTACTGTCTCATAACCATTAGGATAACTAATACTGAAATAAAACAAAAGTGTGGGTGAGTATACGGAGAAATTAGGACTCTGTTCACTATTGGTAGGGATGTAAAATGGTACAGCTGCTGTGAAAAATAATATGGCAATTTCTCAAAGAATTAAAGATAGAATTACTATCAATTCAATTCAGTCAATCAGTCATGTCTGACTCTTTGCGAGCCTACGGACTGAAGCATGCCAGGCTTCCCTGTCCATCACCAACTCCCGGAGCTTACTCAAACTCATGTCCACCAAGTCAGTGATGCCATCCAACCATCACATCCTCTGTCATCCCCTTCTCTGTCTCTCTTCAATCTTTCCCAGCATCAGGATCACATAGACCACAGCCTTGTCCAACTCAATGAATCTATGAGCCATGCTGTGTAGGGCCACCTAAGACAGACGGGTCATGGTGGAGAGTTCTGACAAAACATGGAGGGAATGGCAAACCACTTCAGTATTCTTGCCTTGAGAACCCCATGAACCCTATGAAAAAAAAATTACTGTATTATCTAGCTATTTCATTTATGGCTATATACTCAAAACAACTGAAAGCAGGACCTCAATGAGATAGTTTTGCCATGTTAATAGCAGCATTATTAACAACAGTCAAAAAATGTAAGCAATTCAAGTACTTATCGACAGATAAATGCGTGAACAAAATATTGTGCATACAGAAAATGGAATATTATTCAACCTTAAAAAGGAAAGAAGTTCTGTAATATGTTACATCATGGATGAAGCTTAAGGACATTATGCTAAGTGAAATAAGCCAATCATAACAAGACTAACAGTAAGAGTATATGGTGGATTCCACGGACTGGGGTGGGGGAAGAAAATAATGGAAAGTCATTATTTAATAGATATAGAGTTTCAGTTTTACAAGATGAAAAGATGATGATGATGGTTGCAAAACAATGTGAATGTATTTAATTGCCTTGAACTGAACACTTGAAAATGGTTTAAATGGTATATGTTATTCTGTGTATTTTACTACAGTAAAAACAATCACAATGAGATTCCACTACATGCTTACTATAATGACTATTTAAAAAAAGATGAGAACTTATCAAGTGTTAGTGAGGATGTGGAGACATGCTAATCCTCATACACTGCTGACAGAAATATAAAATGGCCTCAACTCTGTGACAAGCAGATTGAAAATTTCTTTTTAACTTTTTAGTTATACTGGAGTGGGTAGCTGTTCCCTTCTCCAGGGGATCTTCCCAACCCAGGAATCGCACCCAGGTCTCCTACATTACAGGCAGATTCTTTACCAGTTGAGCTAGCAGGGAAGCCCGAATCATTCTTACTGCATTACTTAACATCAATCACAGGTATCAAACCAAGAGAAACCAAAACATATGCCCACATTAAGACATGTCCACAAATATTCAGACACTAGTAATAACAGCCTAAAATTGAAATTGTGAAGAATCCAAATACTCACCAAGTGGTAAATATTACAATATATGGTATACATTAACAACAAACTACTACTGGTAATTAAATTGGAATATTTCTTCAAAGAAGGCATATCAAAACCAACAGATACATTAAAAAATGCTCATCAAATCACTAATCATCAGAGAAATACAAATCAAAACCACAATGAGATATCATCTCATACTTCTCAGGGTGGTTATTGTCCAAAAAAGATGAGTGTTGGTAAGGATGTGAAGAAATCAGAACCCTTGTGCACTATTGGTGGGAAAACAAAATGAAGCAATGTTATGGAAAATAGTATGGAATTTCCACCGAAAATGAAAAAAAAGAACTTACAATATGACTCAGCAATCTTGCTTATGGGTACTCATAGAAAAGAATCAAAATTATGACCTAAAACACACCTAAACCACAACAGCCAAAACAGAGAAACAAACAAAATGTCCATTAATGGATAATGGATGAAGAAAACACTATGTCTACACACCATGGAATATTTCTCTGTCTTAGAGAAGAAGGAAATATCTGAAAGCATGTGACAGCATTGATGAAATCTTGAGGACCTTATGCTAAGTGAGTTATGCCAGTCACATTAAGAGCAAACACAGTAAGATGCCACTTTTATGACATATATAATGTAGTCAAATTCACAGAGGCAAAGAGTAGAATGGGGGTTGACAGGTGCTGGGGGAGGGACAAATGGAGAGCTGCTAAACAATAAAGTTTTAGCTCTATGAGAATATTAACCTCTAGAAATATGCTAAACAACATTTTAGCTAAATTATATTCTACACTTAAGATCTATTAAACAGGTAGAGCTAGTGTTTTATTTTCAATTAGAAAAAAAAAAAAAACAACAAACTTTAAAGGATCGAAGTACTGCTGTTGCTGCTAAGCCGCTTCAGTCCTGTCCGACTCTGTGCTACTCCAGAGACGTCAGTCCACCAGGCTCCCGCATCCCCGGGATTCTCCAGGCAAGAATACTGGAGTGGGTTGCCATTTCCTTCTCCAATGCGTGAAAGTGAAAAGTGAAAGTGAAGTCGCTTAGTCGTGTCTGACTTTTCGTGACCCCATGGACTGCAGCCTTCCAGGATCCTCCGTCTATGGGATTTGCCAGGCAAAACCCACTGGAGTGGGTTGCCATTGCCTTCTCTGGCAAAGTACTGCTAATATTACTATTATTAACAGTAATGTGTTAATATTACTTTTCTATTTATAACACATCACTGCAAATTTAGTGGTTTAAAACAATAGAAATTTGCCGTCCTGCAGTTTACAGAGGTGAGAAATCTGAAATGGGTCGCACTAGGTTAAAACTCACAGAAGTATTACGTTCCTTTCTGAATGTTATGGGGGAGAATCTGTCTTCTTATCTTTGCGATCCCCTTCCATATTCAAAGTCAGCCATGGCCAGTGAAATTTTTTTCACATCTCTTCACTGACTCATCTGCCTCTCTTCCACATTTAAGCTCCCTTGTGACTAACCTTAGAACCAGTAGATAATCCAGGATAATCTCTTTGTTTTAAGGATAGTTGATTAGTAAACTTAATTCCACGTGCTACCTTTTTTCCATGTAATATAAAATGACCACATTTTTAGGGATTAGGATATGGACATTTTTGTGAGGCAATTATTCTGCTTAATACAATGCTACAACATGGATGAACTGAGTATCATGCTAAGAGAAAGAAACCATATGCAGAATACTAGTTATTGTACTATACCATTTATATGAACTATCTAGCAAAAGTAATTTTAGAGGCTGAAAGCAGACCACTGGTTTCCTAAGGATAGAAATATGAGAGGAGATGAACCAAAAATAGGTATGAGGGAATACTTTTAAGTTATGAAAATGTTCTAAAACTGCACAGTTCTAATAACTTGCCAAACCAACCTGACTAGCAATTGGTATATTTTGTGATCTGTAACTTATACCTCAACTGAGAGGTTACAAAATTGAGGTACATATGGCAGAGGGCAGAAGTTTGTTTTAAGGCAGTAAATAATAGACCTTACCTATAAGATGGCCCATTTAAATAAGCCTTCTCTTTAAGAAAGTTATGTTAGAAGTGTGAAACAAAAATGTATATTAGAAGTCAAATATATCTCAAGGGATAGTTCTAATATTAAATATAAAATAAAGCTCATTGTTATTTATAAACCTACATTTTTGGTTGTTTATAAATATTGAGAGGAAGATTCTCTTATTGAATCATAGTGAAAGAGGAATCTCTTCTCCTAGCTCTGAAATCATTTAATAAAGCAGAAAAGATTGCCTGAGAATACATTATGCCAAAGATTTCCACTTGCAGGAAATAATGATGATGACATTTAATCTTTGAAATATTTATGTTGAAATTTCTTTCTAGTATTTGAAGGAATTTGCTTCTGAAATTCTTCAATATGGAATAAAAAGGAGTAGGCAGATGGGAAACTGTGGACATAGTGATCAGAGTAAACAAATGAATATAACGTAGGGGAATGTTTTTCTTCATACATAGTTTACTGTACTTAGAATCATGTAAAGCAAATCCCAATTCGGTAATCTAGATTTAAGTTTTAAAAATCAACTTTTATGGTACTTTTTTTTTTTTTTTAGCATATGTATGGGGGATATGTGTTGCCACCATCCTTTCAACAAAACATAAATCCCCAAGGAATTTCTTTAGCCCTTTTTAATTTATAACCATCCAAAAGCCTTCAAAGTTGCAATCCTCTGTTCTAAGAGGTTACTCCAGTCATGGCCACTGGCAGTTCTCCAAGACATCTAGGCTAGCACAGAGCAGAAGGCTAGCTCTCCAAGGACCTGAAAACTCTATGTAAGAACTGAATGTGTTGGCTGCACAGTTATTATCTGTAAAGTTCAGACAGCCCCTGTTATCCTCCTGAGATTTTACTCTCAGTCATCACTTATAGGACTCAAACACATCCCACAGGCAAGGCAGTCAATACACCAGTAATCCAGCAACTATTAACAGCAAAGTGAATGAGGCCATGAAGTGTGGACAGTCACTGTTTTAAATCTTGCTTCTTTTTTCCCATAACATTTAGGAATCTGTGACAAATCCACACTCTTACTACATGTGTAGAACATATACATATATCTCAGTGTATCGAGGGTAATATTTTGAAATTTTAACAGTATCATCAATGTGTGTTTACCAAGGCATGCATTTTTTCTCTTACCAGAGAACATTTACCTTGAAAGTGACCTGTGGCAGCAATAATTAATCATTTGGAGGAGAATATAAAGCACAATAATGAATTTAATCGTAGATACTTCAAACTGGTTCAGTTTCAAATTACACTATAAAAAAAATCTGAAAGATTTCTTTTAGTCTCTTCTTTTTTTAAAAAAAATAGGGGAATGAGTTTTATACTTTAATAAACACTGCTAGCATTTTCCACTTTTTACAGAAATGCATAAGGTTAAGAAACTCATTGTTCTTACACTATTGAAATACAAAAATAAATAAATAAAATTATTCAAACTCATAGCTAATTTCAAAATGATTGCAAACTGAATGCCAAAATAAGGAGGTAACTCTTCACATAAAAAGGCTAATCATGGTTAATTGTTTTCCTATTCCTTTTGATGATAATAGCCATTATAAACTCATTTGAAGTATGTAGATGTAATATGCAATTACCGTTAAGACTCAGCATTCCAAAACTCAAACAAGAAGAGTAAGATAGCATTGAGCACTGTTTATTGGTGAGGCTGCCAACCAGTTTCATTTTCATAGGAAAAATAAGTGGGGAGCTATAGTCCAATCTTGTTTACATGCACATATTTTCTCTTTATGTGTGCTGATATAATGACTATATCTAAATCAAGCTGTTCACTGTTGCACAAAGCAGTAGGTGGCTCTCACTATTGTCTTGAAATTTCTGAAGTAATGGTACTCAATTCATAAAGCATTTAATTCAGGTCTTTTTACTTTTTTCTGGAAGGTGAAAAATGTGATCTCCTGGACATTATAAAATGCACACAGTCTTCTCAAGATCAAGACTGTGGAGACATGTTGTACATTAAACTTGTAGTAGGAATATATGCTTGGCTTTTTATACAAGAAGTTGAGAATCCTTCTGTATAAGATATTAAATGAAGCTATTGAGTTAACTTCTCACTTTCATCTAGGATGGTCCCAAAAAAGAGCTTGTCTTAACACTTTTAATCTATAGATTCTGTAGCCTTCAAGTTTATATTGGGAAGATAAGTGATTATAGAATTCTATGAAAGGGAGTGTCAATTCTCCCACAGAGTAGTCATCTTTTCATTAAGGCTTTTCTTGAAAATTACAGGACAAGTCTATGCTACTGTCTCATTATGTTGAAGAACATGTTATTCAAACCTATTCCCTCTCTCCTTTGTCACTTTTACTGTGCAACCTGGACTCCTTGGCCAGTTATTTCAGTGATCCTTTAGCACACAAAATCCTCTCTACAGAAAACATGCTCTGCTCTCCCTTTTAACACAATAGTTTCCCTTGACCTAATTCCCTCTGAAAGGTCTTCTCTAATTCACTACCACACTTCTTGAATGGGTAATCTTCAGCTGTCTCCTCAATGAAGTCTAATCCCAGTCTCTTTTGACTTTAACATGTATTTCATCTCTTCTGGAGAGCACTATCTTTGGTTTCTCTGGAGCTACAGCAACTAAGTGACACCAAAATTCAGCTTGTCTCATTCTCAAGTTCCTTCACCCAGTATAATTACACACACACTCTGTGTGATGGAGCCTCAGATTAAACACCAAGAGAACTGCAGAGGCTTTTTTTCCTGACAATCTTAAAGTGCAGAACCAACACCAAGAACTCTCTACATTAATGTAGCTAAAAGACAGTTTTGTCTCAATTACTGCAGTTTAATGCCAGTTACGAGTAATTGAACAAAATCACAAACTACTACATTACCCAAATTAAAAATCATTCTGAGAAAAAAGAAAAAAAACAACTTGTTTAACACAAGGCAGTACAGTATGAAAATAATAGAGGGTATACCCTGTTTTACAAAATACTTACTTTACATATATTGAGTTCTGTGATAGCAAATTGGAAATACAAATGGAGAATAAATCCTTTCTAAAAGAATGATTTTTGCATGATTTTGATGCCATCTAAGAAAACTTGCTCAAACTACCACACAATTGCACTAATCTCACACGCTAGTAAAGAAATGCTCAAAATTCTCCAAGCCAAGCTTTAGCAATACGTGAACCATGAACTTCCAGATGTTCAAGCTGGTTTTAGAAACGGCAGAGGAACCAGAGATCAAATTGCCAACATCCGCTGAATCATGGAAAAAGCAAGAGAGTTCCAGAAAAACATCTATTTCTGCTTTATTGACTATGCCAAAGCCTTTGACGGTGTGGATCACAATAAACTGTGGAAAATTCTGAAAGAGATGGGAATACCAGATCACCTGACTTGCCTCTTGAAAAACCTATATGCAGGTCAGGAAGCAACAGTTAGAACTGGAGGTGGAACAACAGACTGGTTCCAAATAGGAAAAGAGTAATCAAGGCTAAATATTGTCACCCTGCTTATTTAACTTATATGGAGAGCACATCATGAGAAACGCTGGGCTGGAAGAAGCACAGGCTGGAAACAAGATTGCTGGGAGAAATATCAATAACCTCATATATGCAGATGACACCACCATTATGGCAGAAAGTGAAGAAGAACTAAAAAGCCTCTTGATGAAAGTGAAAGAGGAGAGTGAAAAAGTTGGCTTAAAGCTCAACATTCAGAAAACAAAGATCATGGCATCTGGTCCTGTCACTTTATGGGAAATAGATGGGGAAACAGTGGAAACAGTGGCTGACTTTATTTTGGGGTGCTCCAAAACCACTGCAGATGGTGACTGCAGCCATGAAATTAAAAGACGCTTACTCCTTGGAAAGAAAGTTATGACCAACCTAGATAGCATATTCAAAAGCGGAGACATTACTTTGCCAAAAAAGGTCCATCTAGTCAAGGCTATGGTTTTCCCAGTGGTCATGTATGGATGTGAGAGTTGGACTATAAAGAAAGCTGAGCACTGAAGAATTGATGCTTTTGAACTGTGGTGTTGGAGAAGACTCTTGAGAGTCCCCTGGACAGCAAGGAGATCCAACCAGTTCATTCTAAAGGAGATCAGCCCTGGGTGTCCTTTGGAAGGATTGATGCTTAAGCTGAAACTCCAATACTTTGGCCAACTTATGTAAAGATTTAGCTTATTGGAAAAGGCTCTGATGCTGGGAGGGATTGGGGGCAGGAGGAGAAGGGGACGGCAGAGGATGTGATGGCTGGATAGCATCCCCAGCTCGAGGGACATGAGTCTAAGTGAACTCCGGGAGTTGGCGATGGACAGGGAGGCCTGGCGTGCTGCAATTCATGGGGTCGCAAAGAGTCGGACACGACTGAGCGATTGAACTGAACTGAACTGAAAAAAAACTTAGATTCTTTGTTGACACATTAGAATTATTCAAGCATTTGCTCTCTATTGGGAAACGTTTTGAGTGAATGGAATATTTTTCATAAAAAATTACTAAATATTTCAAGTCAATTAAATTTAATCTTAATAGAAACCTAAACATGAAATAACCCTCATCCAGATATGAAGTCTAAATATATGATTACATTGTTTTAATTTTCAAAACTGGTGCTAATTACTTCTCTCCTTGAAAAGAAGCATTGCAAAAATTAGTGAGATACACACCCTATATGTAACAGATTCTTAGAATTTACAAGGATAATGCTGTCTCCTTCTCCAATTATGCCATTTTGTCTTTGTGTCTTTTGTTGGTTAGTGTTTGTCTTTGAAATCAATATGAACGTTAACCCATATACTAAACTGCAGTATTTTCAGCTTTGGTTTTTTGGTGCAAGTATGCTGTTCTCTACAACTATTACTCTTATACTTTTACCCTTGGCTACATGGGTTCATGAAGGTTGTATCTCTCACCTCAAGTTGTACAAACCCAGGTTTATATAACAAATGCTCTCATCTATAGATTTACTTGCTAGTTTTACATTCTTATATTTGTTGGTTCACAACTTTGGGGGTACCCTGGACGAAATTCAAAACTGGCCCTAGGGAGAGACAGAGCACTTTGGATTGGTATGTAGCAGGTTTAATAAGCAAGGGAATTTATGAATTAAGGCTGTCTTAGGTGATCTCAACAGAAGCAGATCTCTGCACATTAGAATCTGAAAAGTTTACAGAGACCTTAATTGGAATTCGTCATGTATTCAGTCCAGAGTGTCTCAAAAACACATTACTCACTTAAGGCTGTGTCCTTAAAAGATATGCTAATGTGGGAACAGTGATAGAACACACACTCCGAGGACTGGGGAGGAAGAAGGTGTCACTAATTGTCCAGGTCCAGCTAGTAGGTTAACTGGTGGTCACATTTCTCAATGATCTCCTCCAATAATGTTCTTTTGACTTTGCCAACACAGCAACAAGCATCTGATCTCCAAAATATTAATATTGCAGCTTCAGATTGTCTTGGCTTTTGTGGCATCTTCAATAAATGGAGAGAGAGAGAGATTTAATGTTTATCAGATTAGCCTGTACACTATTTACCCTAGCCTGATCAAGGAAATAAATCCACAGTGGCTTGTATGGCTTAGGTATCATATAATCACTGAGGTTAAACAGTATATGACATGGTCCTAGACTCCTTTTATTGACAAATCAAGTTTCTTCTGGTTGTACTCCTTTAAGAATGGCACCGGTGATGGTTTAGTCACTAAGTTGTGTCTGACTCTTGTGATCCCATAGACTGTAGCCTGTCAGTCTCCTCAGTCCATGGGATATCACAGGCAAGAATACTGCAGTGAGTTGCCATTTCCTTCTCAAAGAATCTCCCTTACCCAGGGGTCCAACCCACAGATTCTTTACTTCTGAGCCACCAGGGAAGCCTATAAACTTAACAGTCCTACAATATTTTGAATCTGAGACAGGTTTGCTTACAAGAGGGATCATTAGACAATAGGGTCAGTTAGTAAATATTTTAGACTTTGTGGGTCATGTAGTCACAGTAGCAACTTAACTCTGCCACTATAGCAAGAGAATAGCCAAAGACAATATATATAAATGAGTAGAATGTCTGTATTTTAATAAATAAAAAAGACGTTGGTTCAATTTGATTGATAGACTATGGTTTTGCAGACCTCTGGCTTAAAAGAAGTTACTGACATGATACTTTTGAACTCAGAAATTTCCTCCTTATCTGAGCATTACAATTAATTAAATTTCCTGTGATGATTGTCAGTTTATTTATTTTGACATTTTTCCTAATAAGTCAAGATGGTTTATTTATATATTTATTAAAAATAGGTATTGTATTGTTCATTTAGCAATTAAGCCTTATTTTATTTTTTAAATTTATATTAAACATTTTTAATATTATAAAACAATCAATAAGAACTTTCTGGTCCAAAATCTTTATACTATCAAGTATCATTAGGCCACCTTCCACCTCTTCTCTGAATTAAATATGAGGATATTTTAATAGAAGTCTCAGTTAAAAAGTAAAATTATAAGCTTTTTATCTTAAACAGTTCACAATATGTATTTTGGTAGATTTCAATAAGAAAGTATCTAGAGCCCTATGGTAGGGCCCAAAGTCAGCAGAGCAATCTGGTTAAAGTAATAGGGTAAATTATTTCTATGCTAATGAGTAGGAAGTGACAGAGTAAGTATATATCCCAGGATGGCATTGATAATGATCTGTCTTTCCTATCATTTTCTCTAGAATAGTAATCAATTGCATAAGGTAAATTCATTTAAAAAATCAAATAAAAGTATGTACATCATAGAGCAAAGAAGGGTCAAAAGTATTGTTCATCTGAGCAGTTTCCCTGTCTTTATAGAACATGACTCTAAGGTAGATATACAGAAGATCACAAGAAACCTTTCATGCTTATAAGCATAATTTGCAAAATTTGCTTCACCTAAACCCTGAGTAAATTACTGAAGGTTCACAGGTAAGAAATGAGACCAATGGGAGACCATTAACTGGCTAACACTTACAGTTTATATTGAGGCTTGATCACGCCTTTGCGTATGCCAAGCCTCCTTCCTCAGGAACTCTGCCCATGGCATTATATAGTCAAATTCATTCCATTTATAAGAAGATAGAATTTTGATAATATATGTTGATAAAGACTGTATTTTGATAATGTATTTTGACAATTAAAAACAAAAAAGAAGAGGTTTCTGATGGTCCAGTCATTGAGAATCTGCCTGCCAATGCAAGGGGTTCAGGTTCAATCCCTGGTCCAGAAAGATCCCACATGCCACAGAGCACCTAAGCCCACGCACCACAACTACTGAGGCTGTGCACCTAGAGCCTGTGCTCCGCGAAGAGAAGCCACTGCAATGAGAAGCCGGTGCACCGCAACTGGAGAGTAGCACCTGCTTGTTGCAACTAAAGAAAGCCTGCATACAACACAAGGACCCAGTGCAACCAAAAATAAATATATTTAAGGAATAAATCATAGTGTTAAAATGTAAAATAAAAGTGAATTGTATAATACAGCAAGTTAAGAATGGAATGAAAATATTCAGTAGAGGTTGTGGTTATTTGGGTCATGTTCTCCTTTGGATCAAAGATAATGATTCTTATATGACCTGCCAACAACTTTTCTAAATTAATAATAATAAGTATATTTGTAAGATTATCACATTTGAAAATGGTAAAAAAGAATTCATGGTTGTTTTATAGTAAAGCTAGAAATATGTTCATGAGATAGTCTGAAGAAATGATCAGCATATTTCAAGGTGTATTTGGATTTATTTGGGGGTAATTAAATTGGTAGAAGGTGTAAAGCCTTCCTTCTAAGAAAAATGGGTAGAAAACTTCCAGCCTTGACAAATACAAATATCGTATCGATAAGGCTACAGTCTGATAAAATATATTAATTTTGTTACAGGTAACAAATCTTTTTTAAAGGTAAAAATAATCATTCACATATTCAGAGAATCCAATGATGTATAAACAACAATATCAAACATTTTATGGAACAAAAAGAAAAGCAGTTGGACTTTAAGTTGAGTTGGAAGGATAATCCTCAAAACTGCTGGATCATTCTCTATCTGCAGCGGCTGCACTGTTTTAACATATATGTTTTCTCTATATTGAAGAAATAACAGCATTTTAATAATCTACTCAACATTTATTCTTTTTCTCATTTTTTAACAATCCTGATTTCATGATGTATATGTTCTCTTTTGCATGTCCAAGAATATTAGGAGAAATGCTCTATTCTCAACTCAAGTAAGTTAATTCTGATTGGTCTTCAGCCAACTATGATGGCATTAATTCCTTTGACAGTCATTAGTTTAGGCATGGGATGATTATATATTCTAGACAATGTGATAAATTTGGCTGGGTCATTCTAAAAAGTTTTCCTTATCTTTAAAACTAAATGCAGAGGAGAAAATGATTTCTTTCTGCTTCTGAAGAGCATAGTTCCTGAGTAAGTTGCCCTGAACTGGTACAGCCATTTTATGGCAAGCTCAGAGCAGAAGTCAGCATCAAGAGTTAAATAATGGAAATGATTGTGAAGATTTCATTGAGTTGGTGCTTTAATATATCTTAGGGTTGCATTATGTCAAATGATGAATTTTTATTGTTATTTAAATTCTCTTAATTTAATTTCTCTTAATTTTCTATCATTTTCAGTGAAACTTTCCTAAATAACATTGAGAAACACACTGCCACTGATAGATCTCAAGGTAAAACTTTTGTCACTGAAGAAATACCAATGACAGAATACTTGGTGTCAAGTTCAAAAGTCCAGGGGAAGAGCTCTAGTTAATCATGATGAAAAATCCTGGGCCAATCCTTTGTGGTTTTCTTGAGTAGAATCAAGTGAGAACATGGCATTATTTGAGGGAAACAAATATGTGAAGCTGGAGGAAAAGAAATTCTAAGACAGACATGATATGTCTTGATGAAGAAAATAATAAATTTCTATTCTACAAGGTAAAAACAGTAGTGTGTTTTTAATAGAAAGACAACATGTTCAGAAAGCAAGACAATTATACAGCAAAAGTGAGAAGCATAAGTGTTAGGTGTGTGTCAACCTGTCAGTTCAGTTCAGTTCAGTAGCTCAGTCATGTGTGACTCTTTGTGACCCCATGGACTGTAGCATGCCAGGCTTCCCTGTCCATCACCAACTCCCGGAGTTTAGTCAAACTCATGTGCATTGAATCAGCGATGCCATCCAACCATCTCATCCTCTGTCATCCCCTTCTCCTCCTGCCTTCAATCTTTCCCAGCTTCAGGATCTTTTCACATGAGTCAGTTCTTTGCATCAGGTGGCCAAAGTATTGGAGTTTTAGCTTCAACATCAGTCCTTCCAATATTCAGGACTGATTTCCTTTAAGATAGACTAGTTGGATCTCCTTGTAGTCCAAGGGACTCTCAAGAGTCTTCTTCAACACCGCAGTTCAAAAGCATCATTCTTTGGCACTCAGCTTTCTTTATAGGCCAACTCTCACATCCATACATGACTACTGGAAAAAAAACCATAGCTTTGACTATGTGGAACTTTGTTGGCAAAATAATATATCTGCTTTTTAATATGCTGTCTAGGTTGGTCATAACTTTTTTTTTTTTCCGAGGAGTAAGTGTCTTTTAATTTCATGGCTGCAGTCACCATCTGCAGTGATTTTGCAGTCCCAAAAGATAAAATCTGTCTCCATTGTTTCCCCATCTATTGGCCATGAAGTGATGAGACCAGATGTCATGATCTTAGTTTTCTGAATGTTGAGTTTTATGCCAGCTTTTTCATTCTCATCTTTCACTTTCATCAAGAGGCTTTTTGGTTCCTCTTTGTGTCATAAGGGTGGTGTCTTCTGTGTATCTGAGCTTATTGATATTTCTTCTGGTAATCTTGATTCCAGCTTGTGCTTCATCCAGCCTGGCATTTCTCATGATGTACACTGCATATAAGTTAAATAAGCAGAGTGACAATATACAGACTTGATGTACTCCTTTCCCAATTTGAAACCAGTCTGTTGTTTCATGTTCAGTTCTAACTGTTGCTTCTTGACCTACATACAAATTTCTCAGGAGGCAGGTCAGGTGGTCTGGCTTTCCCATCTCTTGAAGAATTTTCCAGTTTGTTGTGATCCACACAGTCAAAAGCTTTGGTGTAGTCATAAAAGCATAAGTAGAAACACTTAAATTGTAGAAATACATAAATTGAATTAGTGAATTTTGGGCAAAAGTTTAGAGATTGAGACTTCATGGAGAATAAGTATTAATTAGAAAACAACTACACAAATAATGGGAGAAAAGCACATATTATTCCCTTTATAAAAGAAGTTTGAAAGTTTCTTTTAAGTTTGACTACTCATTACCCAAGTAATTAAACTTCCATATTACACTAATGGTATTATTTTTTAAAGTGTAAATTAAACAGTAATTAGTGAAAGAACTGCAGGATTCTAATCACTCCCTCCTCGGGAAAGAACTGCGATAAAGTTTTGAAGGGTTGCTACCTCAGAATAAGGATGATGTTATGAAGGTAATAATTCGAACATAATGTAAGGGGTGAGCCTTTGTTTGGGAGAAAACTTCTGAGTCTGCTGAGCTGCTCCTTCTCCTCTGGCCTCTGTGAAGATAATTATATACTGAATTTTGTCCCCCATAAAAGATAAGTTGAATTCCTAACCCAGTAATTCAGAATATGACCTTATTTGGAAATATGGTATTGAAAAGCAAGTTAAATGTTGTTATTAGGGTGGGCCCTAATTGAGTATATTTAGTATAAGTAATTGAGTATATTGAGTGTAAGTAATCTTATTATAAGGGGAGGTTTGGACACAGAAGCAGACAAGCATACAGGGAAAATGCTATGTGAACATGAAGACAGAAACAGCATGCTGCATCGGAAGCCAAAGAACATCAAAGATAGTCAGCAAACTGTCATAAGCTACAACTGAGGCATGAACAGATTCTCCCTTATAGTCATCAGAAGAAAGCGACGCTGCTAACACCTGGACTTTGAATTTCTAGCCTCCAGCACTCCAAGTCAATACATTTCCGTTACTTCAGCCACCTAGTTTGTGGTGGGCTTCCCTGGCAGCTTAGCTGGTAAAGAATCTGCCTGCAGTGCAGGAGACCACAGTTTGATTCCTGGCTCAGGAAGATCTGCTGGAGAAGGGATAGGCTACCTACTCCAATGTTCTTAGGTTTCCTCAGTGTCTCAGCTGGTAAAGAATCCATTTGTGGTATTATGGCTCAGCTGACAAGAAAATACCAGTTTGTGGTATTATTGCTAAAGCCCTAGTAATCTAACAAGTAGTTACATAATAAGAGTATTATCTTGTCTCTTTGTTCATTAACGTCACTGTGGGAAGCATCCATGGGCTGGGAGAAGGCGGATGCTCACTCTGTTGATACTCCAATTTTGGCTTTGATTGAAGAATGTTCTGTCTTTCACCTCGTGGGTACAATAGGAAGTCATTATATTTTTGATCTCAGCTTTAATTCTTACTAGATCTTTAAAACTGACCAAATTCTTTAAACTTTTGGATGCTGGTTTTCCTTTTATAAATTATAAACTAGATAGATTAGAAATATTCACATAGTGAGCATGTCATGTTAATCTGGGTCACATTTAAGATATACCTGTGCTTGGACCTCAGGTCTCATGAGCATAATTCAATAGTGGGAATCTAGACAGTCATACTCTCAAAGGATCTAGAGCTAAATCTAACGTCAAATCTTCAATGATGACAAAAGTTTTGACATCAAAAGTTGTTCTGATCTTTGATTTCATTCATTCTATAATTACGGTACTCTAGCTTCTATGTTATGAGTAACATGGGCAGTAATAAGAGCCAAAATGGATCAGAAAATCACTGTTTGGAATTCCCTGGTTATCCAGAGGTTAGGACTCTGTGCTTTCACTGCTGAGAGTGTGGGTTCAATTCCTGGTCAGGGAACTAAGATCTCACAAACCACATGGCATGGCAAAAACAACACCATCAAAAATCACTTTTTTACAATGAATATTTAAATAAGTAGGAATTGTAAGCATCCCTAAACAGAAGAGCATAAATTTGGTACAATGACCTGGAAAATTATTCTAAGTTTGCAGCAGTAGCTAAATTTGTAATTTTTACATTTCATAATATTTTTCTACCTTAATCTACCAGCAAGAGGTTATTTGTTACTTTATGACAGTGGCCATTTAATATAGCATTTGTATTATCTTCTAATTATACAAATTTCTTTTGTACAATCATATATTAAAAGCAGCAAGTTTATAAAAATCTTAGCTTGACAAATATCTTATAAATTCTTTCTTTAAATGCTGAGAGCTACAAAATAGAATTTAGTACATATGAGCTTCTAGGAGCTATTTACCACTTTAACATTTAACAAGCCATACATTAACATTTAAAAAGTCATAAAAATTTACATCTATAAGCGATTTTACTTAATAGGTTAGCAATATACATTCTGTGCAATAGAACAGGAACAGCACTAATAAAATATATACTGAACTCAGTAAAAGTAATTTATACAACTAGTGCTCAGTTGATGATGAGGGCACATTATAGGTTATGCATAATGGTTTCATCTGTCCCTAACAAATGATTCTTGCTACAGTGCCCCCAGTACTTAGGAATGACACTCTGCTTGGAGACAAAGGCATGCACACAGTGGTCTTTCAAAATCCCTTTGGGAAAACCATGGTAAATTTCAGAACAATATCTAGTAAATGGCAGAGTAAGACATAGATTTGAGTGGAAACCATTTCAAATTGAATTAATCAGGGCATAGTCCTTAAAAAAATGCTTTGATTATCATCTTGGAATATAAGATGAGCAAATCAACAGTTACTTAGTGACAATAGTACATAGAGAAAATAAAATCTCTGAATAAACAAGTTTGTGAGAATAAAACAAATCAGTCCTGTACAATTTACATCTTTTTTCCTCTTTGAAATTAAGATGTATTCTGGTAAGTTATAGAAAAGTAGAATAATATTCAACTGCAAATTTCATCATATAGGATTCTAGTATACAAATTTTACTTTCAATGTGAGAATTTTTGTGGTAGTTGATTAACAAAAGAAAAAAATAGAATCTAAAATGGAGATAAAGCAGGTGGCAATAAATCAGTATATATTTTTATAATAAAAGTTTAGGAAAAAAGAAAAAGGATAAGAGAAAATATTCTGAAGTTTACCTATGCTGCCTGATGCTAAAAGAAGAAAACTTGGAAGGCAAAATAAACAATGGAGTCATCTCACAATGAAAAAGTCATTAAATCTATGTTAAGAAACAGACTCAGAGAAAAAAGTTTTTTTACAATGTTTATGATTATAATATACATTCTAAATATTTCCTTGGTATAGAGGTGGACTGAGTATCAGACATAAGCTACTGAGACAAATTAAAAAAAAATCTAGTAAGATAATTTAAGATGTAAAAATTGCCCTAATATGGTCTTTGTTGAGCTATTATTTGATTTTAGTACATCTAACACACATTGTTAATGGCCTTTATATATTTACTCTCAACTTCAGTCCCTGAAGGTTTTTTTTTTCCTGTAGAAATATTTAATCAACTAAAAAGAAATAGTTTTATTGTACTATCTGATGATTAAAAAGTATTTTTTTTGTAAGATATTCAGGAATAAACAATAACTCTCATATATTGCTAATGGCAATGCAAATGGAATAGTTACTCTGAAAGAATTTTGCAGTTTTTATTTAAAGCTAAATATATCCTTACCTTATGATCCAGACATTCTACTCCTAGGTATTTGCCCAAGAGAAATGAATATATGCCTATAAAATATTCTGTATATTACTGTATATAGCAGTTTTATTTATAAGAGCTTCAAATTGGAAACAACCCAATGTCCATCCATTATTCAAAATATAAACAAGTTGTGTTTATAAGCCATACAACGAAATATTATGCAGCAACAAAATGGAATAAACTACGTATGCATGTGAAAATATAAGTGAATCTCAAAAACATGCTAAGTGAAAGCAAACAAATGTAAAGGCTGCATTTGCTCTCATTTCATTTATGTGAAATTCAGGAAAAAATATGTAAGTGGGGTCATATTCTGTATCTTACTTTGTAATTTTTTTTAAATTAAAAATATATAGTACATATCTATTGATGCTTCCCAGGGGGTGCTAGTGGTAAAGAATCACTAGACAATGCAAGAGACGGAAGAAATATGGGTTCAATCATTGGTTCAGGAAGATTCCCTGGAGCAGGCAATAGCAACCCACTCTAGTATTTTTGCCTGGGAACTCCCATGGACAGAGGATCCTGGCAGGCTGCAGTCCACAGAGTCTCAAAAAATCAGATACAACTGTGCAACTGAGGACACACATAGTACATATCTATGGTAATAAAACCAAAAGCATTTTGACAGCATATTATTTTATAGATGTGTCATAATTTATTTAAATAATCTATTAACATATTTAATTTGATTGTAAATGTTCTAACCATGAATGAATATTCTCATATATACAATATCTGTATGCACCATATACAGTTGTCTGACAGTTTTCTTTCCTTTTCTCCTTTGCATTTCACTTCTCTTCTTTTCACAACAATTTGGAAGGCCTCTTCAGACAGTCATTTTGCTCTTTTGCATTTCTTTATCCTGGGGATGGTCTTGATACCTGTCTCCTGTACAATGTCATGAAACTCCATCCATAGCTCATCAGGCACTCTGTCTGTCAAATCTAGTCCCTTAAATCTATTTATCACTTCCACTGTATAGTCATAAGGGATTTGATTTAGGTCATACCTGAATGGCCTAGTGGTTTTCCCTACTTTCTTCAATTTAACTCTGATTTTGGCAATAAGGAGTTCATGATCTGAGCCACAGTCAGCTCCCAGTCTTGTTTTTGTTGACTGTATAGAGCTTCTCCATCTTTGGCTGCAAAGAATATAATCAATTTGATTTTGGTGTCAACCATCTGGTGATGTCCATGTGTAGAGTTTTCTCTTGTGTTGTTGGAAGAGGGTGTTTACTATGACCAGTGTGTTCTCTTGGCAAAACCCTATTAGCCTTTGCTCTGATTCATTCTGTACTCCAAAGGCAAATTTGCCTATTACTCCAGGTGTTTCTTGGTGTCTTACTTTTGCATTCCAGTCCCTTATAGTAGATAGGACATCTTTTTGGGGTGTTAGTTCTAAAAGGTCTTGTAGGTCTTCATAGAACCATTCACTTTCAGCTTCTTTAGCATTACTGCTCAGGGCATAGACTTAGATCACCATTATATTGAATGGTTTGCCTTGGAAATGAACAGAGATCATTCTATTGTTTTTGAGATTGCATCCCAGTACAGCATTTCAGACTCTTTCGTTGACTATGATGGCTACTCCATTTCTTCTGAGGGATTCCTGCCCACAGTAGTAGATGTAATGGTCATCTGAGTTAAATTCACCCATTCCAGTCCATTTTAGTTCACTGATTCTTAGAATGTTGACATTCATTCTACCATCTCCTGTTTGACCACTTCCAATTTGCCTTCATTCATGGACCTAACATTCAGGTTCCCATGCAATATTGCTCTTTACAGCATCAGACTTTGCTTCTATCACCAGTCACATCCAAACTGGGTGTTGTTTTTGTTTTGGCTCTGTCCCTTCATTCTTTATGGAGTTACTGCCCCACTAATCTCCAGCAGCATATTGGGCACCTACCAAGCTGGGGAGTTCATCTTTCAGTGTCCTATCTTTTTGCCTTTTCATACTGTTCATGGGGTTCTCAAGGCAAGAGCACTGAAGTGGTTTGCCATTCCCTTCTCCAGTGGACCACATTTTGTCAGAACTCTCCACCTTGACCTGTTCAACTTGGGTGGACATACGCAGCATGGCTTAGTTTCACTGAGTTAAACAAGGCTGTGGTCCGTGTTAACAGATTGGCTAGTTGTTTGTGGCTTCAGTCTGTCTGCACTCTGATGCCCTCTTTCAGCGTCTACTGTCTTACTGGGGTTTCTCTTACCTTGGGTTTGGGATATCTCCTCTCAGCTGCTCGCTGCTCCAGCACCACACAGCTGCTGCTCGCAGAGTTCCAAAGAATAGCAAGGAGGGATGAGAAAGACTTCCTCAGTGATGAATGAAAAGAAATAGAGGAAAATAATAGAGTGGGAAAGACTAGAGATCTCTTCAAGAAAATTAGAGATACCAAGGGAACATTTCATGGAAAGATGGGCTCAATAAAGGACAGAAACGGTATGGATCTAACAGAAGCAGAAGATATTAAGAAAAGGTGGCAAGAATACATGGAAGAACTGTACAAAAAAGATCTTAACAACCCAGATAATCATGATGGTGTAATCACTCACCTGGAGTCAACAACTTAGAATGTGAAGTCAAGTGTGCGTTAGGAAGCATCACTGCGAAAAATGTAGGTGGAGGTGATGGAATTCCATTTGGCTACTTCAAATCCTAAAAGATGATGCTGTGAAAGTGCTGCACTCAATATGTCAGCAAATTTGGAAAACTCAGCAGTGGCCACAGGACTGGAAAAAGTTAGTTTTCATTCCAATCCCAAACAAAGACAATGCCAAAGAATGCTCAAACTACTGCACAACTGCACTCGTCTCACACAATAGCCAAGTAATGATCGAAATTCTCCAAGCCTGGCTTCAGATATACATGAACCATGAACTTCCAGATGTTCAAGTTGGTTTTAGTAAAGGCAGAGGAACCAGAGATCAAATTGCCAACATCCCTTGAATCTCTGAAAAAACAAAGTTTCATAAAAACATCTATTTTTATTTTATTGACTACGCCAAAGTCTTTGACTGTGTGGATCACAACAAACTGTAAAATTCTGAAAGAGATCGGAATACCAGACCACCTGACCTGCTTCTTGAGAAACCTATCTGCAAGTCAAGAAGCAACAGTAGAACTGGACATGGAACAAAAGACTGGTTCCAAATAGGAAAAGGAGTGCATCAAGGCTGTATGTTTTCACCCTGCTTATTTAATTTATATGCAGAATACATCATGAGAAACACTGGACAGGATGAAGCAGAAGTTGGAATCAAGGTTGCTGGGAGAAATATCAGTAACCTCAGATAAGCAGATGACATCACCCTTATGGCAGAATGTGAAGAAGCACTAAAGAGCCTCTTGATGAAAGTGAAAGAGGAGAGTGAAAAAGTTAGCTTCAAGCTCAACATTCAGAAAACTAAGATCATGGCATGCAGTCCCATCACTTCATGGCAAATAGAGGGGGAAACAGTGGCTGACTTTATTTTTTGGGGCTCCAGAATCACTTCAGATGGTGATTGCAGCCATGAAATTAAAAGATGCTTGCTCCTTAGAAGGAAAGTTATGACCAACGTAGACAGTAGATTAAAAAGCAGAGATATTACTTTGCCAATTAAAGTTCATCTATTCTAGGCTATGGTTTTTCCAGTGGTCATGTATAGATGTGAGAGTTGGACTGTGACGAAAGCTGAGTGCAGAATTGATGCTTTTGAACTGTGGTGTTGAAGAAGACTCTTGAGAGTCCCTTGGACTGCAAGGAGATCCAATCTGTCCATTCTAAAGGAGATCGGTCCTGGGTATTCATTGGAAGAACTGATTTGAAGCTGAAACTCCAATACTTTGTCCACCTCATGTGAAGCGCTGACTCATTTAAAAGATCCTCATGCTGGGAAAGATTGAGGGCAGGAAGAGAAGGGAGCAACAGAGGATGAGAGGGTTGGATGGCATCACTGACTCAATGGACAAGAGTTTGGTAGACTCCAAGAATTGATGATGGACAGTGAGGCTGGTGTGTTGCAGTCCATGGGGTCACAAAGAGTCGGACATGACTGAGCGACTAAACTGAACTTAACTGACGATTTTCTTAGTATAAATTCCTATACATTAATTTTCAGATTATAGGTCCAGATACATTTAATTTTTGATACTTATGCCAAATTTTTCTTCACTAAAATTGAACAAAATATACACTTCTACCAACAATACTGAAGGTATTAATTTCTATACCTCCCTCAGAGAACATTGGTTATTACCATTTAGAACAACTTTGAAAAGATTAAGATCCCCAAACAGTAGTTTTACATTTATGAACAACAACCTGCTTGTGCAAAAGCCCATTACCGAAATGACTGTAGAGCTCACTATTTAATAAAAAGTAACATTATTCATTTCACATCTGGAATCCAATGATTAACTTCTTTTGAACGACTTTCCTATGATTTCTTACGGATATATTTATATATGTAAATGACTTGAAATCTTTCCTTCGCTGTTCTGAACCAGTTATTCCCTCAGATTCATTTTCTAGTCTCTTGGCATTGACCTCTGTGATTCCTTACTTGAGCTCCCTGCCCCTCTGATCTCTAGATGGGATTGAGTAATGGTAGACATAATTGTCCTAAGAGCAGAAACGGGAGGTCAGGATAATTGTACTCTCAACTGTTTTGCGCCAGCTCCCAGTTTAATCAACAGATATTTTCCCAGCCATCAGCACTGATACTTTTCTCCAGGGCTATAGTTTTGCTAGTTCTGGCTACACCATCCTCTTCATTCAAAGATGTCTTAACAAATATTAATCATTGTTAGCCTCTGGGGCTTTGCCATTCTTCTTGGGCCTCCTAACCCTGTTCACGTTCTTGGCAAGCCTTTAAAAAAAAAAAAAATTATCTTCCTTTCCTGAATTGTTTTATCTTTTTTTTCCTCTGCTGGGACTCTAAGTTATACAAGAATCAAATACAGGGTGATAAGATATCCAGCAAATATTTAGTTCTAAGCTAGGCCATAAACAAATTGGAGAATATTTAGTCAAGGAAATAATCAGACCAATAGTCAGCATTTTTCTTTTCCATTTTTTTTTCCCAGAGCTCTAGCCCTTGGAATGATTTATGCAATAGTAAGCACACAAACAAAAGGGGAAATTTTAGGTAGGAAACTAAATCTAACAGAATTACACAAAACTGGATGCAATAAAGATTAAGGAAGAATAAATAAAAATTATGTACTGTGATCATATTGGGACAAAAATTCTTAATCAATAGTACTCTCTTCATAGGGTTATCACACTTAGCAAATAAAAATACAGGATGCCCAGTTGTATTTGAATTTCAAATAGTTCAGTTCAGTTCAGTCGCTTAGTTGTGTCTGCCTCTTTGCAACCCCATGAAATGCAGCACTCCAGACCTCCCTGTCCATCACCTTCTCCCAGAGTCCACCCAAACCCATGTCCATTGATTCGGTGATGCCATCCAACCATCTCATCCTCTATCGTCCCCTTCTCCTTCTGCCCTCAATCTTTCCCAGCATCAGCGTCTTTTCAAATGAGTCATCTCTTCACATCAGGTAGCCAAATTATTGAGCTTCAGCTTCAACATCAATCTTTCCAATGAATACCCAGGACTGATCTCCCTTAGGATGGACTGGTTGGATCTCCTTGCAG
This sequence comes from Capra hircus, assembly GCF_001704415.2. Taxonomy (NCBI): domain Eukaryota; kingdom Metazoa; phylum Chordata; class Mammalia; order Artiodactyla; family Bovidae; genus Capra; species Capra hircus. Next base: position 81,773,440 of record NC_030809.1, read on the forward strand.
TCCAAGGGACTCTCAAGAGTCTTCTCCAACACCACAGTTCAAAAGCATCAATTCTTCGGCACTCAGCTTTCTTTATAGTCCAACTCTCACATCCATAACGACCACTGGAAAAACCATAGCCTTGACTAGACGGACCTTTGTTGACCTAGTAATGTCTTTGCTTTTTAATATGCTGTCTAGGTTGGTCATTACTTTTCTTCCGAGGAGTAAATGTTTTTTAACTTCATGGCTGCAATCAGTATCTGCAGTGATTTTGGAGCCCAGAAAAATAAAGTCAGCCACTGTTTCCACTGTTTCCCCATCTATTTGCCATGAAGTGATGGAACCAGATGCCATGATCTTCGTTTTCTGAATGTTGAGCTTTAAGCCAACTTTTCACTCTCCTTTTTCACTTTCATCAAGAGGCTCTTTGTTTCAGATAAGCAGTGAATTATTTTTAGTGTGTTTATCTGAAAAGCAAATTTAACTGAGCATTCTATATTTCATCTATCAACCTGATCCTTGTGCATAATTCATTAACACATCTATCATTTGACAAAATCTCTTGTGAATTATCTATTGCATAATCAACAACCTGTGAATGACCAAGTGACAGAGGAAGTCAAATAGATCAAGAGCTAGTGTCCAGGAGACAAGAGTCTAGATGAAATGGTGGAAGGTATTAAGTCCCCTAAACAAAATGTTACAGTCAGAGTTATCTATTACTTGTTGGAGAGAGAATTTGTGCATATAAGAGCCACTAATATGAATTCTGATGATAAGGATAGTAAGAGTGCTTTTTCATTTTAGTGTAAACTTTAATCAACAACAACAAAAATGTTTGATAGTTAATTATCTGTGTAAGGAAAACCAGATCATGGAAACTATAGTCTGAGAATATAAATAAGTATGAAATAGATAATTTCACAATTTGTATGGAAATACAAAAAACCTCAAAAAGCCAAAGCAATCTTGAGAATGAAGAATGGAACTGGAGGAATCAACCTGCCTGACTTCAGGCTCTACTACAAAGCCACAGGCATAAGGACAGTATGGTACTGGCACAAAGACAGAAATATAGATCAATGGAACAAAATAGAAAGTCCAGAGATAAATCCACACACCTATGGACACCTCATCTTTGACAAAGGAGGCAAGAATATACAATGAATTAAAGACAATCTCTTTAGCAAGTGGTGCTGGGAAAACTGGTTAACCACTTGTAAAAGAATGAAACTAGAACACTTTCTAACACCATACACAAAAACAAACTCAAAATGGGTTAAAGATCTAAACATAAGTCCAGAAACTATAAAATTCCTAAAGGAGAACATAGGCAAAACAATTTCCGACATAAATCACAGCAGGATCCTCTATGACCTACCTTCCAGAATATTGGAAATAAAAGCAAAAATTAACAAATGAGACAATTAAAATTAAAGCTTCTACAAAACAAAATAAACTATAAGCAAGCTGAAAAGACAGCCTTTAAAATGGGAGAAAATAATAGCAAATGAAGCAACTGACAAACAACTAATCTCAAAAATATACAAGGAACTCAGCAGCTCAACTCCAGTAAAATAAGCAATCCAATCAAAATATGGGCCAAAGAACTAAATAGACATTTCTCCAAAGAAAACACATAGATGGCTAACAAACACATGAAAAGATGCTCAACATCATTCATTATTAGAGAAATGCAAATCAAAACCACAATGAGGTACCATTTCACGCCAGTCAGAATGGTTGCTATCCAAAAGTCTACAAGCAATAAATGCTGGAGAGGGTGTGGAGAAAAGGGAACCCTCTTACACTGTTGGTGGGAATGCAAACCAGTACAGCCACTATGGAGAACAGTGTGGAGATTCCTTAAAAATTTGCAAAAAAAAAAAAACAACCCAACTGGAAATACTCATTTTCACTATACTGATTCTTCCGATCCATGAAGATGGTATGTTTCTCCATCTATTAGTGTCCTCTTTGATTTCTTTCATCAGTGTTTTATAGTTTTCTAAATATAGGTCTTTAGTTTCTTTAGATAGATATATTCCTAAGTATTTTATTCTTTTTGTTGCAATGGTGAATGGAATTGTTTCCTTAATTTCTTTTTCTACTTTCTCATTATTAGTGTACAGGAATGAAAGGGATTTCTGTGTGTTGATTTTATATCCTGCAACTTTACTGTATTCATTGATTAGCTCTAGTAATTTTCTGGTGGAGTCTTTAGGGTTTTCTATGTAGAGGATCATGTTATCTGCAAACCCAAAAGTCTGCAAGCAATAAATGCTGGAGAGGGTGTGGAGTAAAGGGAACACTCTTGCACTGTTGGTGGGAATGCAAACTAGTACAGCCACTATGGAGAACAATGTGGAGATTCCTTAAAAAATTGCAAACAGAACTGCCTTATGACCCAGCAATCCCACTGCTGGGCATACACACCAAGGAAACCAGAATTGAAAGAGACACATGTACCCCAATGTTCAACGCACCACTGTTTCTAATAGCCAGGACATGGAAACATCTTAGATGTCCATCAGCAGATGAATGGATAAGAAAGCTATGGTACATATACACAATGGAGTATTACTCAGCCATTAAAAAGAATACATTTGAATCAGTTCTAATGAGACGGATGAAACTGGAGCCAATTATACAGAGTGAAGTAAGCCAGAAAGAAAAACACCAATACAATATACTAATGCATATATATGGAATTTAGAAAGAAATGATGACCCTGTATGTGAGACAGCAAAAGAGACACAGATGTGTAGAGTGGACTTTTGGACTCAGAGGGAGAGGGTGGGATGATTTGGGAGAATGGCATTGAAACATGTATACTGTCATGTAAGAAACGAATCGTCAGTATGTGTCCAATGCAGAATACAGGATGCTTGGGGCTGGTGCACAGGGATGATCCAGAGAGATGATATGGGGTGGGCGGTGGGAGGGGGGTTCATGTTTGGGAACTCATGTACACCTGTGGTGCATTCATGTCAATGTATGGCAAAACCAATACAGTATTGTAAAGTAAAATAAAATAAAAATTAAAATAAAAAAAAACTGAAAAGAAAATAAAGTTTTTCTGTTAAAAAAAAAAAAAAAAGGAAATAGAACTGCCTTATGACCCAGCAATCCCATTGCTGGGCATACGCACCAAGGAAACCAAAATTGAAAGAGACACGTGTACCCAAATGTTCATTGCAGCACTGTTTGTAATAGCCAGGACATGGAAGCAACCTAGATGTCCATCAGCAGATGAATCGATAAGAAAGCTGTGGTACATATACACAATGGAGTATTACTCAGCCATTTAAAAAAAATACATTTGAATCAGTTCTAATGGGGTGGATGAAACTGGAGCTGATTATACAGAATGAAGTAAGCCAGAAAGAAAAAAACACCAATAGAGTATACTAACACATATATATGGAATTTAGAAAGATGGTAATGATAATCCTGTATGCAAGACAGCAAAAGAGACACAGATGTATAGAACAGTCTTTTGGACTCTATGGGAGAGAAGGGTGGGATGATTTGGGAGAATGGCACTGAAACACGTATAATATCATATAAGAAATGAATCACCAATCCAGGTTTGATGCAAGATACAGGATGCTTGGGGCTGGTATACTGGGATGACCCAGAGAGATTGTGTGGGGAGGGTGGTGGGAGGGGGGTTCAGGGTTGGGAACACGTGTACACCTGTGGTGGATTCATGTCGATGTATGGCAAAACCAATACAATATTGTAAAGTAAATAAATAAAAACATAAATAAAAACTACCTTCAAATACTTAAAAAAAAGGAAAAAAAAAAGAAAATCTAGACCATTTTAGAATAAGGTCACAAAAAGAAGTATCTGTAAATATGTAAGAAACAAGTTTAAAATGTGTAATGAAATCCATATTTTCCTGATAGTAAGGACAGCTTGTTTTTAATTTTTTTCCTAGCCTGGCCTTGAAGAAGACTTGATATTCCCAGGATCCAATATTTTAGCTCCAAAATGAGTATTTATATATATAGATATTATATTAAACTATATATACATTATTAATTAAATTATAGCCCTAAAAATCAGTGTTCTATAATCCAAGATTTTAAACAATGAGAGAAGTTTATTCGGACAATGAAACCATGCTGTTTTATCACAATCAAGTATAAGAGGACGGGTTCCAACAACACTAAATCAGATAGATGTCAGATGTTGATTATTGGAACAGAGCTCATGGGTGTCTGCTTTTTGCTTCTTTTATGAGGGCTCTTCCAAGTGTGGGCAGACCACCAAAGGAAGGTTTTCCTTCTCTGTGGAATAAGACACACTACTGCAATTGTGCCAGGTTGGTAATTGTGGCACAAGTAGATAAATAAGTCAGATGAAGGAACTGAATTAATTCACATACAGAAGAGAAAACTAGGAAACACTAACATATAATATAGTTGTTAAAATATTAAATACTTTTATGATAAAAAATCCTGAAGAAGACTAGATGCATTGTCAGATTAGAAGAAAAATAGTGTCTTCATTCTCTGTGTCTTTGTTCCTGATATGACATTATGCTTTGAATGAGACTTGAAAGGCTGTAAAAAGGAGGCTTGAATTATACCCAAAATAGTTGGGAAATGTGAATAAAGAAAATGTGAGCAAATGTCTCAGTATATTACAAGAACTATTCCAATATGATGAAAGTGAAAAGCCATAACAAAAATGTACCCCAATTTCTTCACACAAAGAAATTCATTGACTTATTCCATTAAAAAATAAAGAAAGGTAAGGAGAGATCCCACAATGTCACAATGACAGAAAGGAAGATGGAACTATAACAGTATATTTAATGGAAATTTCCATTAAGAGGCCAAGAAGATAAGACAATATATTCCAAAGTGACATATATTAATGTGATATAAAATTTTAAAGAAATTATTTCCAAACTGTTAAACTGTTTACTGAAACCAATAATGCAAAAGGATCAGGAGTAGGAAATAGGTCAGGGAAAGACTTTTTAAATGAAATTTTTGGAAGCAGCTTTTCAATAAATTTCATCTTCCTCAAGAAAGAATAATGGGGGAATCCTTTTATCATTAGCTCAAGAAAGCAAATTCTTAGAGACAATAACAACAATTCTAAGATCTTAATATGTCTCCTGTGGAGTTTGGGGTAGCCAGCAGACCGATATTTGCTTTGTATCAAAATCTAAAAGACAAGAGATTGAAGGAAAAATTTTGTTGCTACCAAGAAAAGGGCATTTTTTTTAACGTATCAAACTTTAAAAGTAGTAAGTTGATAGACTGTTCAAGTGGTTTCTATGTTCCAGATTTGTCACAACTAGAGAGATAAGTTATGGATTTTTTTTTACATACAATTAAAGAAAGACAATTAAAATAGGTTAATTAAAAGATGAGAGAAAAATGCTGGAACTATTGCTAGAGGTCCAGAGATTACATGAAGAGGTGCAAACTATAAGCCAAAAGAGAAAGCACAACCCTCATCAAGAGAACCACAGGTAAGAGATCCCTAAAACACAGGTTGGATACTGTGAAGGAACTCAAAGCAACCCATAAAAGTGCGATTAACTTTTAAATAGCTGATATAATGAGAAAAAGGATAAATGAACTCGTGACAGCATTAGAAAAGTAAAAACCTTCATAAGGCTATTTCTTCCTTTACCTCTTTGTCCTACAAGTATGAAAGGGATAGAAACTAAGTATTGAAAGACAAAGAGGAGTCAATATATCTGAAGAAAGAGAAGGTAGCTAACCAAACTCCATTCCTAGACTCTAGACTTGCCACGTATAAGGGAATAAACATGGGAGAGGGCTAGCACATCTTCAACATAAAATCAAATTTGAAAATCTGAAGTAACAGTACTTCCCATTTATTGCTGCAATGAGATGATTTGCAACTTCAAATAAGGTTTTATTTTTAAATCTTAGAGTGGCCACAAATGTCATGGAGCCCACCCAAGTTTTCATCCTGATAGGAGAACTAGCCCTTCAGAGTACATTTCAAAGACAATCAGAAAACAAAAACAGAGTTGCTTTATACATCTCATAAGTCATTTAACTCAAGCTACCAGTTACATTAGATTAAAAATAAACTTACTTCTGAATAAGCGATCAAATTGTTATTTTTATAGTATCACTACTTCAGTTAGGATCTTGTTATCTCTCGAGATAGTACACTCGAGGTTTAATTGAAAAAAGTTTAATGGAGAGCTTATTTATACTTGTGGTTTCTGGTTCTGCATATAAGGAACCTGAAAGTATGCACTCTGTCCTAACAACAAAGATAAGGCTGTTGACTAAAAAATTAACAACTCTTCTAGGATTTGTAAGAGAGGAGAGGACACAAGACAGTCCACAGCTCCCAACATTTTTGAGACGTAAACAGGCAAATACAGAGAAGTATGGTTTCCCTGAGTAGAGATCACAAGCAGAACCTGCTGTGGGAACCAGTGCTGGGGTAGCAAAACCTGAGCTGTAATTGACAAACTCCTGGAGGCTCAGCGTGCATAAGCCTGAGAGTTAAAAACTCCAGGGGTACCAAGTTATAGCGGGACCCTGCAATGTTGGGAGATTTACCTCCAGGAGCCCAACTAGGTTCCTGTAATAAATAAAGGAGAAAAATCCACTTGAGCTTGCGTCACAGAAAGGGGAAAAGGAACTATTTTGAAATATGCCAAAGCATTCTGTTTTTCTTAGCAAGGCCTACCCTCAAGAGAATCTAGTTAAATAGAGTTAAACCTAGTTAAATGTATCAGGGGTATTATTAGAGCCTAACTGACCAGGGGAAGAGAAATATCCAACTTCAGCTTGCTCTATCCTTCCATGTGGGAGAAGGGAAATAGCCAAATCCAGCCTACTCTAGCCATCTTATCCCTCTTAAGTGGGGAAATAGAAAAATGAATTACACATGTGAAGTTCACGGTCCAGAGGTACAGGCTCACCAAAAAACTGTGACCTAAACCATAGAACTATAAAATGCTTTCCCTCCCTCTACACTTTACCATCACATTACATATAATGTGTAATGATATATGTGTATATAATAAAGATTTATTTATAGCAGTTGCTCTTGCTGAGTCTATTATGTCCAGCTATCAAGAAAAGTTACAATGCATACCAAAAGACCAAAAACAAAATTTGAAGAAATAGAGCAAGTATCAGAACCAGACATAATAGGGATGTTGGAATTATCAGGCCAGGAATTTCTTTTTTAAACTATAATTATTATGCCAAGTGGCTCTAATGGATAAAGTAGATGGTATACAGATGGGCAATGCAAATGGAATTTCTAAGAAAGAACAAAAAAAAATACATGTTAGAGATTAAAAAGTACTGTGAGAGAAATGAAGAATGTCCTCAATGGGCTAGCTAATAGACAGGACATGGCCGAGGAGAGACTCTCCAAGCTAGATGGTATAGCAATAGAATCCTTAATAACCAAAAGGCAAAGAGAACAAAAAGAAACAAAAAGAACAGAATATCCAAAGAGTCTAGGATAACGACAAAAGTTTTAACAAGTAGAATAGGCATATCAGTAGTAAAAAATGAGAGAAAGGAACAGAAGAAACATTTGAAACAATAATGCCTGATAATTTCCTCAAATTAATGTTGATGCAATTTAATTTTAATTAATCATTAATGTAAACTAATGTGAATTCTTTAAAATTAAGCATACATACAAGAAATTCAGAGAATACCAAGCAGGATAAATGCCCCCAATTTTTCACCTCAGTAGATTATTTTCAAACTACAGAAAGTCAGAAGAAAAAAAAAAAATCCTGAAAGAAGCTGGGGACCGGGGAGTAGGGGTAGAGAGAATCTTACCAGTAGAACAATGATAAGTATTATATTGGACTTGTCCTCAGAAATCAAGAAATATTTGAATTACTGGAAGAAAAAAACACCAACTGAAAGTCTGTACCCAGTAAGTGAAGGAGAAATAAAGGCTCTCAGATAAACAAAAAATGAGAGAATTTGTTGCCTGCAGAACTGCCTTGAAAGAAATGTGAAAGGAAGTTCTATAAAGAGTAGGAAAATAAAATAGGTCAGAAATTCAGATCTTCATAAAGAAAGGAAGAACATAAAAAAGAGTGAATTTAAATCAATTTTTTTCATTCTTTTATCTAACAGATTATTAAAAGTCAAAATAGCAACAGTGTATCAGGTGTAACTTATGGGTGAGAGGAATGAAAGTACTATTTTAAGGAATTAGAGGGAAGAATTGAGAACACTGTCTTATGAAGTAGGAACACTACCTATGCAACATATAAAATTATTTGAAAGGGAACTTGGGTTATTTGTAAAAATATGTTGTTTACTGGTGTGCTTCAGTCCACGGGGTCACAAGGAGTTGGACACCGCTGAGCGACTGAACTGAACTGAGATATATGTTGTAAACTCTAAGGACAACCACTAAAGTATTTTAAACAGTAGTATAATTGATATTATAAGAGAGGAGAGAAAATGTAATTATATAAACTGTTAAAACCAGGAAAGGCAGAAAAAGAATGAAAGATAAAACAAATATAAAAATGATATAAAATAAAAAAGAAACAAAAAGCAAGGGCAAAAAAATAGGATATAGGTATAAAGAGTTGACTCACTCAAAGACTTGCACATGAATGTTCATAGCAATTTTAGTCATAGTGGTCAAAACTGAAAACAACAAAAATCTCTATCAATAGACAAATGGAAAACAGGTTGTATATTTATAAAATAGAATACTACTCAGCAGTGAAAATGAATAGGCTGCTAAAAAACTTGGATAAATCTCAAAAGCTTTATTTTGACAGCAAAAGACAGGCAAAATAAAGTGTACCATATGGTTCCATTTATAGAAAAGCTGATAAAACTAATCAAACCAAAACAAAAAAATTAATGTTTTTAGCTTCTTGGATGATTGTTTAGAAAGCATCATGAAATTACTTCTGTAAGAGTAACATATCTTGATGGTGATGTAGTGAAAGTGTTAGTTTCTCAGTTATGTCTGACTCTTTGTGACCACATGGACCATACATAGCCTGCCCGGCTCCTCTGTCCATGGAATTCTCCAGGCAAGAATACCAGAGTAGGTTACCCTACTCTGGGCATGGGAATATGTAGATATTAAAATTTATGGAAAGTATGACTAATATTTATGCAATATACTTATGTAAATTTACCTCAAGGTAGAAAATGGAACTGGAAACAAATATTGAAATCTGGTTAGTAGGTTTCTGGAAAAGAGTTTAATTGGCTCATTGTATTGACAATGTTTTTAGTAGAATTTATTTTAGGGAAGGTTTCATACAGAATGAATACAATTTTGTGAATAGCCTGATGTCTTTGTCTTTCCACAGCAACATTCTCTGGTTTTAACTCTTTATTCTCAGTTCTCTTGGGGCAGTCCACTTACAATACCAAGTTTCCCCTTTTTCTCTCTTTTTTTTTTTTTTTTGGCACCAAAGTGAATACATTGGCTTGAGACCTTACACTTTTATGCTGAAAGGGAAAAGGAAAAGAGAAGCTTCTGTTTCATGAAAGTCCCAGGAAATATTATTCTGCATTTCTTTGGGTCCCATCTGCTATGCTTACATTTGGAGATGGGAGTAGGGTCGCTAACAATAAATAAAAGTAAGGGTAGGGAAATCTCCAGGTGGCGCTAGTAGCTATAAAGAACCTGCCTGCCAAGGAGAAGATATGACATATGGGTTCGATCCCTGGGCTGGGAAGATCCTGTGGAGGAGGTCATGGCAACCCACTGCAGTATTCTTGCCTGTAAAATCCCATGGAAAGAGGAGGCTGGCAAACTATAGTTCATAGGGTCTCAAAGAGTTCAACATGACTAAAGTGATTTAGCACCCTGGGAAAGCCCACAGAGAAAATCTAAGCTCTAATATCAGAAGGGTGGGAAGTGAGTGTTAACAAGAGAAATGTTCCTGTTGAAGAAAATTAATTTAGTGCCTTTCACCCTAAACTCAGAACATTGGTTTTAAATTTTAACAAGTCTAGCATTTGAATAAGCATTTGAATATTACTAAGATACAACTTAAAATTCAAGTAACATTGTGACCCAATTAGGTACTAAATGTTAGGCTCACTTTAGACTCACAAAACAGGTGGTTAGAAAACAAGAAACTATTAAATTACCTTAATTACTCTATATGTTGGCAATGGATTAATATCATGATGATTATTAGGTCAGGTCAGAATCATTTTTTATTTTCCAAAATAGGAACAATATAATACTTAAGGTAATTGGGAAAGATTAAATGAGATCAAAGTTGAAGTGAATTCCTGACTATAAAAATCTCTGTTATTTATGAATTGATTTCATCATGAGAGCTATGAAACCAATGCAGAAGCCTATCATTTTAGTATCATAGTTTCTCTTCCTATATATTCAAGCTATATCTACATAACCAAATTATACTATGATTTATTCTATGAACAGTAGATCCAGAAAATTTGATTAAAATTTTTTGCTGTAACTTCCATCAGCATGGGCTTCCCTTGTGGCTCAGATGGTAAAGCGTCTGCCTACAATGCGGGAGACTCGGGTTCGATCCCTGGGTCGGGAAGTTCCCCTGGATAAGAAAATGGCAACCCACTCCAGTATTCTTGCCTGGAAAATCCCACGGACGGAGGAGCCCGGTAGGCTACAGTCCATGGGGTCGCAAAGAGTCGGACACGACTGAGCGACTTCACTTCCCTTCACTTCACTTCCATCAGCATAAGCAGTATGTCATTACAACTTTCCCTGGGATGTTAAGGAGAATATTGAAATAATTATCTATTCTTATTATGATGTCAGACAAGACCTTTGAAATAGCAAATTCCAGTTAGAATTTTCTAGGACAGAATTTTGATTTCATTGTATTCCATACTATAGTAAAGGATCATATAATTTCTAAATCAAATGATGGGCTTAAAATGTAGTAGAGGTAAAGTGCTTGGAACAGTTTAGTGGCTAACATAATACAGTAATATTTTTCAGAAACGAAGTTGTTTAACAATAAAAGACATCAAAATTTCTTTGATAGAAAGAAAAGGAACTACAAGACCATAATCAACTGTTTTATAATATGATGCTAATTTCCTGGTTAATTTTCAAGTCAAGCAATTAGTTTTTAAGAAACATACTAACTGGCCTGAAAATGACTATAAATTATTTGCAATTTCCTGTCATCATCTATTCTAATATAAGCTAAATATAACCCAATGTTCTGTAGGAAAAAAAATGTAGATGTAGAATGTAGAAATGTAGAAAAACAGTCACATAAAACAGTCACATAAAAACTCCATTCAGCCCTCTGTACTATTTGAATTCCTTAGTGGGAACATATGCAAATGGCAGCATTGATTACTTTTGCATCTTCTTTCAAGTTCTCCCGACTCTGCATTTATATTATTTGCTATGATTTTGAAATTAGTTTTTATAATTTGATAGCACTGCCGTCTAGACATTTTGGAGTATAACTCTAAAGTTACTTGCTTTAAAGTCTCAACTTTATCTCTTACTACTTAGGATGTCAGTTTTCCCACCATAAAATGGGATAATAATAAGACCAAACTCAGAGGACTTATTGTAGTTGCTGCATCAATTTACATTAGAATGGGAGACTGTCTTAATCCCTTCAGACTTCTATAACAAAATACTACAGACTGGATTGCTCATTAACAACAGAAATTTATTTCTTGCAATTTTGGAGGCTGGAAGCCCCAGATCATGGTGTTTATTGGCCTTTGACCTGGTTGCAGGTGATTGAATCTTCACCTTACAGAAGAAACTAGAGGGCTCTATGGGATTTCTTTTATTAGAGTATTAGCCCCATTCTAGAGGGCACCAGCCTCTTGACCTACTCTCTCCCAAAGCCCGGTTTTTAATACAATCAAATTTGGAGGTTAGAAATTCAATATATGATCTTGGGAGGACACAAACATTCAGACCATAGCAGAAAGCTCTACAAGTTTCTGACAGACAACATGAAACTGAAAGAGGAAGTTTTGATTATTGTAACAACCTTAAAAAATAAAGAAAGTGACACTAAATCGTGGATATATCAAATTAAGATTAACAGGAGACCACAGCTACTCCTGGGCTGTGAAAGTGCATGAACCAATTATAATCCCTCCCCTTGCTTTCTTTGAGCTGCACCAGTCTGAGTCAGATTTTCGACTACTTTTGACTAAATACTCAGATATCAAGATTTTCATAAATAAATATTTATAGTTCATTTTTGTCTGTTCTATTAGGGACCGTTTTTAATCACAAAAATTTCGGTGTTCTGGAATTGATGTTTAATTGAACTCTTCATGGTTGGGAATGAATGTTTTTGTGCAGGTTGTTTACCTGTCTTGTTAAAATTATGCTAGTTGAAAACAAAGAATGTTAGAGGTGGTAGGAGTTGTATGAATAATTCCATTCAAATCCATCTTTATACTGCTTAGGGAAGTGGTAAGTGAGTTATGTGAGATCCCTTAGCAACAGAATCAGTGTACTATTTACCCTGAGTCAATGTGAAGTCCCTCCCCCAAGCTGCAAACCTGTGTTCATAACCTAGATCCTTATCGTAATTATTAATTGTCATGTGTGTGCATGCTAAGATGCTTTAGTAGTATCCTACTTTTTGTGATCCCATGAATTGTAGCCCACAAGGCTCCTTGGTCCATGAGATTGTGCAGACAAGAATAGGAGCGTGGATTGCCATGCCCTTCTCCAGGGACTGTCTCAAATCAGGGATGGAATCTGCATCTCTTATGTCGCCTGCAGTGGCAGGCAGGTTCTTTACCACCAGTGCCACATATTCCCTATTTAAAAATAACGCATGTAAGAATTAAAGATTTTAAAATTTTAAGAAAAAAAATGCAGGTGAAACAAAGATGTTTCTAGACAAATAAAAGCTAATTAATAGAAAGTTTAAAAAAAATGCATTTCCAGTGGTGTCCTCATACTTCCTTGGAACATAAAATCAGCACTATTATTTCTTCTTTTTAAAAAATAGCCAATTTTGTTTTCCTGTTATAACTGGCCTATTCTTGAACTCCTCATAACCACGTTATCAAAGGACTTTAAAAGTGAAGATATTACACATCTGAGAGTATAAACAAATTACCTAGTGTCATACGTTTAATAAGTTGCAAAATATAAAATGTACACCATGTTTGTTTGTTTACATAACTTCTTCATGTTATTCAGTTATATTTAGTATAAAATTTAGAAATATTATTTGTAGAGTTATATTTAAAGCACCTTAAACATTAATACAACAAGTATTTTCAAGGAGGATTAATTTGCTTTGGTGAGAAATGTGTGTAAGTTGGTGTTATTTTAAAATGTTAATCCTCTTTTTAAAAAATGAAACCTGCTTTGATTTTATGTTAAACATTGGTAGAAAATATCCGCTAAAACTTTGATCTGACAATATAATTCTAATTATGCCCAAGAAAACCTAGGATGTTCAAAGGTGTGGAAATTGGAATATTAAGTGGCAGTTCAAGGACTTCAAAAATAGTCAACGACAAAAAAGAAACAAAAACATTCCTGTACTTGATTTACACCTCCTCCCTTCTTGTGGGCTTGGACACACTGCAGATTAAACTGTTATTTGTGCAGTTCATTGAGCATGGGCTGAACTAAAACCCCCGCTAGTTCACACAGTTTTGCTTTCAAGTTATCTTGTCAGGAAAGCTGACAGTCTCAATGATGCTACTTTATAGACTCCTTGGCAAAAATAGGATGCTGAAAATCTACCCATCAAAAACTAAACTCACAGAAGTGTGCTGTCCTTGGGTCAAAGAATATAAAATGCACTTGATCTCATATTGTTTGAGATGTGACTGTGTGTATCAACTTTTCACAGACAGTAAATTAGATGCAATAGGCAATGAAAAAAGAGCCAGTTATTCTAGTTCAAACCTTTACACAAAAAACAGGCTGGCATGCAAAACCTTTCCCCTAAACATGCTGGTTACATCGCTCATATAGTTTGTCTTTTATATAGTTCACTTACTTAACAACCTTGTTAAACACTGGCCTGTTTGATTTAGATATGCTCAATAAGAAAATAAAGAAAAATAAAATACCACCCCTCAAGTTATATACAAATTTCCTAATATTGGATTGACTTTCAGAAGACAATATTGTAGATATATAAATGTGTTTGTGTATAGGAACTATGACATTCATGCCAATTGAAAAGGAAAATTATCATTAACAATTGTGTATTGGTTGCTTCCGACCTTTATTCATCTAGTGCTCATGTTGCCCAATTTGTATTTGGTGGGATCTTATTCTTTACACATTTTAAATTATTAATCACATTTTAAATTTAGCACTGGGTTATTCATGCACATTGTTGAAAGCTGATTGCAGCATTGTGACGGGAGATACAATTAGTGCTGTAATAATCAGTACCACCGTCTTCCATTCTATTTTTTTCACAAGTAAATTAAAACAGTGTTTAATTATGATATTTTTCAGTATTCATTTTCTGGTTTAATAAGGTTTCCTGATAGATAACTGCACTGATTATGTGTGCATGATAAATGTTTAATAGCAGAAAAATGAACTCAGTTATGAGCACATTCTGATTTTTATATTTTCAATAGAAAACAAATGCATATTTTTTCTTATTACTTTCCTCTTTTGTTTTATTTATGTATGGGGTCAAACATATGTGAGGCTGCTTAGAAAAATAGATATGCCTATATTTGTTTAGATGCTGAAAAGTGCATAGTCATTCTTCGTGTACAAATTGTTAATGTTATTTCTAAATGCAAAGAAATCCTTGTATATCCTTTCCAAACTTTTAATATACATTTGATGTGTTGGGAGACAGTCATAGTTATGCAGCGTTAAGGGCAGTAGAACTCTAGTCCAGGTTTCATTTGGAAACGTGAATAAGCCTGTGACTATCAACTTAGCTGTAAGACTCTTCCCAGAAGAGTCTTCAGACAAAAGTAGTTAAAAGGTGTGTGAACAGCAATTAATCATGCTGCTACTACTTGCTCTGAACAGAATTTAATTAAATACAGTTCATACCTTTATATCTACTTTTATCACGTCTTCTGACTTTTCAAACTTCTTGAGTTGTCAACTTGCCAAAGAGGAAAAGCAAATGGGTTTCTCATTAAAATTAAGACAAAGAGGACTTCCCTAAAGGTGCAGTGGATAGCAATCTGCCCGCCAATGCAGAGGACATGGATACGATTCCTGGTCTAGGAACTAAAATCTCACATGCCGTCGAGCAACTCAGCCTGCAGCTAAATGCACCACAACTTCTGAGCATGCTCCAGAGCCCATGAGCCATAACTACTGAAGTCCTTATGCCTAGAGCCTACACTCCACAACAAGAGATGCCACAACAATTAGAGGTCCATGCACCGCAACCAGGAGTAGCTCCTGCTGGTGGCAGCAAGAGGAAGCCTGGATATAGCAAGGAAGACCAGTGCAACAAAAAATAAATTAATTAATTAAAAAAAATTTAGACAAAGAACCAGTGGAAGGAGCCAGGTCATATAAGTATTCTTAACACTAAGCAGTGGCACCCCACTCCAGTACTCTTTCCTGGAAAATCCCATGGATGGAGGAGCCTGGAAGGCTGCAGTCCATGGGGTCTCTGAGGGTCGGACATGACTGAGTGACTTCACTTTCACTTTTCACTTTCATGCATTGGAGAAGGAAATGGCAACTCATTCCAGTATTCTTGCCTGGAGAATCCCAAGGACGGGGGAGCCTGGTAGGCTGCCATCTATGGGGTCATACAGAGTCGAACATGACTGAAGCGACTTAGCAGTGACACCAACACTAAGCAAGCTTGCTGTTCTGTCACTTCAGTTGCATCTGACTCTTTGCATCCCTATGGGCTGTAGCCTGTCAGTCTCTTTTGTCCATGAGATTTTCCTGGCAGAAATAATGGAATGGGTTGCCATTTCCTCCTCCAGGGGATCTCCCCAACCCAGGGACTGAACCTGCATTCCAGGAATGCAAGCAGACTCTTGACCACTGGGCCAACAAGGAAGCCCATAAGCAAGCTTAAAACACTTTAAATGGCCTCTCTGTAGAAACATAGTAGTGGAGTCTCCTCAGAAAATTAATACTGTTTATAATTATTTTTAAAGGAAATCATGCAACTCAGTATCTTGAACACAGTGTTTAAGGAATCTTAAGAAGGTGAAGAAAAATAGTTACTGGGTATATGAAGTTTGACTTTATATACTATCTGAGGCAAAAATTCCCACAGTTCTTAACAAATATCACGCCTACAAATATACATCATTAAAACTGCTAGGCCTTTCTCTAGCTAAGCACTATAATGAGATAATGTTAATGGTCTTGCATTAACAAACTTTCTCTCAGTAAAGTAACTGAATATTTTTTTTAATATGTGAATTCCAAGAACTATAAAGACTTTTTTTATTTTTATGCTTCCAATATTTTTCATGAATAAGCCATATCTGTTGTTTTCAGAGTCAATGACAGTAAAGAGGGATTTAGAGACATAAGAAATACACATTTCCATATATTCATGTTATCCAGTTTCACCATGAATCACTCCTCCTGACAACCTTTTTCTTAAAGAAAAGTCTAAGCTTATGTCATAGGCATCCTAAAATACTTTGGTCTAAATATATTCAATATGTCTTTGGAACTGCTATTTAATTTATTTAATTCAATATATTCACTGAGCAAGAACTCTTTCTTTAATGTTGTGTTGGCTTCTGGAGGAGATGCAAAGAATGTATAGAACTTCAAATGGGAACCCACTCCAGTATTCTTGCCTAGAGAATCCCATGGGCGGAGGAGCCCGGTAGGCTACAGTCCACAGGGTCGCAGAGTTGGACGCGACTGAGCGACTTCACTTCACTTCACTTCTTCTGTTCTTAAATGGGGAAGACAATGTTAGGAAAGTCCATAAAACAAGTACGTAGTACATAAAGCACATGAAGGATAAGAATTCAGAAAAGGAAAAGCTTAATATGGTATAAATTTTTCAAAGAAGAAGAAGAGACAGAGATAATCAAATCTTATTGATGGGAGAAATAACAGACTAAAGTCTAGCATTTGCGAGCAGAATCATGGTAATCATTTATGGCAAATGCATCTTTGAGAAATGCTTGGAGTTCTACAGCACAAGACTATGATGGAATGTGACCCACACATCCATTTCTACCTTCCCTTTCATCAGCCTTCACTTTCCACAGGTGTATAACAGAAGGCAGACATTTTTTATTTCAGACTAGTTTTTAGCATCATGTTCTTCTCCATCTCATTCAGCTGGCCATGTACTCCTATTCACTTTCCTGGAATAGCTGAACACAATCATTTGCATATGACCTGTGCTTTTTCAATGGGGCATATAAAGTGGACTATCATTTCTCTTTATTGATTTTCACATTCATTCCACAATACCACTCCAAAGGTTGTGCATGTATATTTTAATTTCTTTCAACATTTAATTTCCTAACTTATAATTCTATATGATTTATCAAAATTTTCAACAAATGTGTACCAAATATATGACTTTTTCTTTGTCCATAAAAACTTAACTAAGACATTCAGCTATCTGTAAGGGGGTCCCTTTATGAGTATCTTTGCCGTTGGATACTTTATTCTCTTTCTCAATGTACCTCCTTCTCGCAATCTCCACTGTGAGAATTGTCACTCATTTTTCAAAAATTCAGAGCGTTCACCCACATGACAGATTTGAATTTTTAGTCTAGAACAATTACATTCTGCAATATGCATGTATATATGAAATGGGGAAGATGGAAAGAGTAGGAGAGAACCTTAGAAATAAAGTAGAAAATAGAAATAAAAATAAATAAATAAAATTCGCAATAAAGAGGAGAGCCTTAGCATGATATTGAGCAGTTTCTCTTGAAATCCTTAGTTGTGCAGACAGGATCTCCTTCAATCTCTCTCTCATTCTGAATTGGAGGAGGTCAGGGACATTTGTTTTTTTCAGTCATTCAGTGTAGACTCTGGACATCAATTGTGTGTATGTGCACACATACTCAAACATGCACTCTCCTAGAGAAAAAAATACCAATTCTCAAAAATATTACAGTCAAAGCTCTGTAAGAGAAGTGGATGTTCTTTGTCTCTTAGTTTGCTAGGCTTTTATCTGCAACAGAAAAGTAACCATTTGTATGCATAAAATATACACACAGTTCAGTTCAGGCACTCAGTTGTGTCTGACACTTTGTCTGACTGCAGCACGCCAGGCCTCCCTGTCCATCACCAACTCCTGGAGTCCACCCAAACCCATGTCCATTGTGTCAGCAATGCCATACAAACATCTCATCCTCTATTGTTCCCCTTCTCCTTGTACCCTCAATCTTTCCCAGCATCAGGATCTTTTCAAATGAGTCATCTTTCCACATCAGGTGGCCGAAGTATTGGAGTTTCAGCTTCAACATCAGTCCATCCAATGAACACCTAGGACCGATCTCCATTAGGATGGACTGGTTGGATCTCCTTGCAGTCCAAGAGACTCTCAAGAGTCTTCTCCAACACCACAGTTTAAAAGCATCGATTCTTCGGCACTCAGCTTTCTTTATAGTACAACTCTCACATCCACACATGAGTACTGGAAAAACCATAGTCTTCACTAGATGGAACTTTGTCAGCAAAGTAATGTTTCTGCTTTTTAATATGCTGTCTAGGTTGGTCATAACTTTCCCTCCAAGGAGCAAGTGTCTTTTAATTTCACGTCTGCAGTCTCCATCCGCAGTGATTTTGGAGCCAAGAAAAATAAAGTCAGCCACTCTTTCCACTGTTTCCCCATCTATTTGCCATTAAGTGATGGGACCGGATGCCATGATCTTAGTTTTCTGAATGTTGAGGTTTAAGCCAGCTTTTTCACTCTCCTCTTTCACTTTCACCAAGAGGCTCTTCTTCTTCGCTTTTAGCCATAAGGGTGGTGTCATCTGCATATCTGAGGTTATTGATATTTCTCCCAGCAATCTTGATTCCAGCTTGTGCTTTCTCCAGCCCAGCGTTTCTCATTATGTACTCTGCATATAAGTTAAATAAGCAGGGTGACAATATACAGCCTTGACATACTCCTTTTCCTATTTGGAACCAGTCTGTTGTTCCATGTCCAGTTCTAACTGTTGCTTCCTGACCTGCATACAGATTTCTTAAGAGACAGGTCAGGTGGTCTGGTATTCCTATCTCTTGAAGAATTTTCCATCGTTTATTGTGATACACACAGTCAAAAGCCTTTGCATAGTCAATAAAGCAAAATAGATGTTTTCCTGGAACTCTCTTGCTTTTTTGATGATCCAGCTGATGTTGGCAATTTGATCTTTGATTCCTCTGCATTTTCTAAAACCAGCTTGAACATCTGGAAGTTCACGGTTCACATATTGCTGAATCCTGGCTTGGAGAATTACTTTACTAGCATGTAAGATGAGTGCAATAGTGTGGTAGTTTGAACATTCTTTGGCATTACCTTTCCTTGGGATTGGAATGAAAACTGATCTTTTCCAGTCCTGTGGCCATTGCTGAGTTTTCCAAATTTGCTGACATGTTGAGCTCAGCACTTTTAAATCATCATCTTTTAGGATTTGAAATAGCTCAACTGGAATTCCATCATCTCCACTAGCTTTGTTCATAGTGACTTCACATTTTTTAATTAGGCAATTTTTATTTGAGTTAGGAAAGAGTGAGATGTTTGCTTCCATTTACAAGAATATCAACCTTCATGTTTCAGTCCTTTTTTTCCAATAAAGGTCTTAAATTTTGGACATATTTTCCCCAAAATTTTACTCTCAGTTCAGTTCAGCTCAGTCAGTCAGTCATGTCCAACTCTTTGCAACCCCATGGACTACAGCATGCAAGTTTTCCCTGTTCATCACCAACTCCCAGCGCTTGCTCAGAGTCATGTCCATTGAGTCAGTGATGCCACTCAACCATCTCATCCACTGTTGTCCCCTTCTTCTGCCTTCAGTCTTTCCCAGCATCAGGGTCTTTTCAAATAAATCAGTTCTTTGCTTCAGGTGGCCAAAGTATTGGAGTTTCTGCTTCAACATCAGTCCTTCCAATGAACACCCAGGACTGATCTTCTTTAGGATGGACTGGTTGGATCTTCTTGCAGTCCAAGAGACTCTCAAGAGTCTTCTCCAACACCACAGTTCAAAAGCATCAATTCTTCAGCACTAAGCTTTCTTTATAGTCTGACTCTCACATTCATACATGACTACTGGAAAAACTATAGCTTTGCCTAGATGAAACTTTGTTGGCAAAGTGTCTCTGCTTTTTAATATGCTGTCTAGATTGGTCATAACTTTTCTTCCAAGGAGCAAGCGTCTTTTAATTTCATTGCTGCAGTCACCATCTGCAGTGATTTTGGAGCCCCCCAAAATAAAGTCAGCCACTGTTTGAACTGTTTCCCCATCTATTTGCCATGAAGAGATGGGACCAGATGCTGTGATTGTAGTTTTTGAATGTTGAGCTTTAAGCCGACTTTTTCACTCTCCTCTTTCACTTTCACCAAGAGGCTCTTTAGTTCTTCTTCACTTTCTGCCATAAGGGTGGTCTCATCTGCATATCTGAGGTTATTTATATTTCTCTCCCAGTAATCTTGATTCCAGCTTGTGCTTAATCCAGTCCAGCATTTCTCATGATGTGTTCTGCATATAAGTTAAATAAGCAGGGTGACAGTATACAGCCTTGACGTATTCCTTTCCAGATTGAAAACCAGTCTGTTGTTCCAAGACCAGTTCTAACTGTTGAACTGCATACAGATTTCTCAGGAGGCAGGTAAGGTGGTCTGGTGTTCCCATTTCTTGCAGAATTTTCCACAGTTTGTTGTGATCCACACAGTCAAAAGCTTTGCCATAGTCAATAAATCAGAAGTAATTTTTCCCCCCTGGAACTCTCTTGCTTTTTCGATGATCCAACAGATGTTGGCAGTTTGATATGGCAATTGGTTGTGGCAATTCAACCCACAATGCCATCAAAGAAAGCAGTTGCCATTTAGCTGCCATCTATCCTTTTTCATGCTAATATGTATGTCCAGTGTTGCCAGATTTGTGTTTCAAGAGAAACTAGAGATTCATCTTTACATTTAAAGTATTCTGATTCAAATATTAACTACCAAAATTTTAAAAGATATTGCCACAGCAAATATTTTCTTGGCCAATTAAATCACAACTGCTGGCTAAGTTTAGTTTGCAGGTTACTGATTTTCAACCTTTGCAACAATTTTCAACTGGTGACACAATTTGCTCCTTATTTCAGAGAACAAATTTTCAGCTTTCCATCACTGAGTATGAGATTGGCTGTGTCATATATGGCCTTTATTATGCTGAGGTATGTTTCCTTTATACCCTTTGTTGACAGTCTTTTTATTTTTTTAATTTTTCAAAAGCTTTTTCTGTATCTAGAGGTCATCATATGATTTGATCCTTTGTTTTATTAACAAGATGTACCATGTTGATTGATTTGTGAATGTTAAACCATCCTTGCATCCCTGAAATGAACTCTACTTTATCATGGTATATAATTCTTTTAATGTATTGTTGAATTAAGGTTCCTAATGACTTACTCAAGATTTTGCAGCTATGTTTATCAGGGATATTAATTTGAAACTTTCTTTTTTGTAATCTCTTGTATGCTTTTCTTTTCAATGTTGGCCTTATAGTTTGGAAGTGTTCTTTCCTTTTACTTTTATTTATTTATTTATTTATTTTGAATAATTTGAGAAGGATCTTCTTGAAACACTTGGTAGAATTCACTTGGGAAAGCCATCTGGACCTGGATTCATCTTGTTGGCACATACTATTTTTTCAATCAGTTTCCTTGAAAACAAACTCCTGTGGCAATCTTACTTTTCTCTCATGTAACAGAATATGTTCAATAATCTTACTTTTTAAGATATGTAGTCTCTTATTTAGATTAATCAAAAGGGATTTAAACTTCATAACAATGTTGTGGAATGTCCAAAGTGTTTGAGAGATTTGGAAGGTTGGCTGAGGGAGTAATGGAAGGATAATGTGGTATACTCAAGGCTATTTAATATTTCATGAGTTTGCATAATTTTGTATTTCCTTGGATATGCTTTCCGTGATTTTTTTTTTCCTTTACACATGGGTTTGTAACTAGGGATATAAGAAACTATGGCAACAATGTCTTACTCAAAGAAATTAATTTGAATATAGTAATCCCTCAATCTCTTACACCTTATGTTGAGGTGTAAGCTGGGCCTTTGTCTCTACCATGTGTCATTATCTCTGTGACAGTGGTTTTTGTTGAACATATACCTCAGAAACATTCACACAATTGAGGAAGTTTTAGGAGTATTTTATAGAGGCCCATCTAATCTCAAATCAATAAAATGAATTGTAATTCATGTGATTTATATAATGGAGAAAGTACTAAACCATCAGAGATTATTATTACTTATAAAACCTCACCTAGAGTAAATACAATGTCAAATTGTAAAATCGATTTTTCAAGAAAAATGTTATCGATTTCACAAAAGGGCAAAAAATGTCACCACTGTTTTCATAGACTGGCACAATGTCCTTCCCTATGAAAATTGCTTTTTTATTAGAGGACAGTTACTGTGCATTGGAATAAGAAAAAACAGATGGTGAAAGATATTACAGGCAAACCACACCCACTTATGGATCTGCCCTCTTCTGATTCTTAATCATTTACTGTGTGGAGAAGGTGTTCCTAGGCAATAATTCAAAGGAGAAGAAATTTGTCTTTATTTCCTCTTTTGCTTCCCTTTTCTTTGCCATTTTTCCTTTTATACTCTACCACAGCTGTGGTCAGATAGCAATCATTCTATATTTAAGTTAAGAATGAATCAAAAACATTTTTTAAAAAAATTCACACTGAATAATTTGTTTCTGTATATGTATTTCTAAACCATTTGATCTGGAAGCTGTTACATTTATTACTTTTTAAAATTAAGTAACATTTAAACATTTTTAAAGTTACTTTCAATTTAAAGCAAGAGATGTTTCTTTTTCATATATGGAAGTGACATGTTTCTCATTGTAAATAAAATAAGGACATAATACTGGAGGTGATACATAGGTGTGGTTACACTCATTAATGTAATATAAAGATATAACAAAAGGACAGGACCTGACAATTTTGAACGTCCCTTGAATTTTAGTAGCCCAGGGATTTTAGAATGGGGGCATAATATAGGTAAGAGAACAATGGAACACATTTCCCATCTTGGATTCCTTATATTAAAAGATAAGACCTTTGCTTAGCTTTATTCTCTCATAATGAGAATAATGATGAGTTAAGTCAGTGGTTCTTGAAATTCAATTTTAGAACCAACAGCAACAGCATCACCTGGGAGTTTGTTAGAAATGCAAATTCTCAGTTCCTACCTGGAAATTCAGATGCTACCTGGATTTGCTGATTTAGAGCTCTGGGAGTAGAGCCCAGCAATCACTGTTATAACAAGTCCTGTAGACAATCCTCACACCTGCTGAAGTTTAAAAACCACTAAATTAGGGAACCACATATGTAGCATGCTGCTGCTGCTGCTGCTGCTAAGTCACTTCAGTTTTGTCCGACTCTGTGCCACCCCAGGGATGGCAACCCACCAGGCTCCACCATCCCTGGGATTCTCCAAGCAAGAACACTGGAGTGGGTTGCCATTGCCTTCTCTGATATGTAGCATAAATGGCCACAAATTTTACTGGAAAGTTAGTCTTGAACCATTAACTCTAGTGAAAGTGATCTTTAGCCTAATGGATGACAGCAAATGCTTAGAAAAAGAGAATGAGAAAATTGTGCTTATAAATGAGTCCCTACAGCAAGAGGAAATCTTATCAGGTAAGAGCTAATTGTACCAATCACATTCAAATACTTTTGTTGGAGGAAGCATCTACATGCAAAACCGACATAAAGAACATCCTGCAAATTACTTTTTCAGTGCAATAAAAATCTGGAGTCTATCTCTAAATGTTACAGACCAAACAGCAGTATCTGTAGTGATGCCTGGGCAGCTGATCCTCTTCTCTGAGACTCTCCTTATATACCCTTGCTGATGAGACAACTGGCTGACCCACAGAACTGATAATTAGACTTCGGGTGAACAGCTAAGCTAAACTAACTCAAGATATTTTCTGCACAGACTTTGAATCTGGCACAGACACTTTGTACTTGTAAAAGAATTAAGAGATCACAAAAGCTGCGGTGGAAGTGGTTATGTGTATTCAAAAGCATAAAATGAAGAACTTTAGATAAAGAAGAATAAATGGAGTGAATGCACAGATACTAGTGTATCTGGCTGTGGAAGCTATGGAATACAGGGAAGATATAGGAGGAGAAAATGAACAACACAGATTTTTATGTCTCTAATGGCTTTTAATTCCTGTTGCATTTCCTTTTCTTAGGTTTCCTGTAATAGCTCAATATCCATCCAATAAATTTCCAAATTTATTTATTTCTTTTTAATAGGGGAGGCTAAAATAACTTTGTGACTTGAAACCTAATTCTTAGAATTACTATTTATCAATGAATATCAATATCCATTTAGATATGAATATGATTTTCTTATTAGCAATTGATTGAAAGCAATGGCTAGGATTCAATGTTTGAACACAAAATTTCCTCTTCCAGAAACACACACCAGATATTTCCAGGATGGCCACTAGTAGGAAAAGACATTTTCCTGGTCCCTGGAAGAAAACTTTTACAGCCTGAAGAATAGAAAATGTTGCGCTGTGTGACAGTTAAATTGATTTCCCTTTATTAACTGAAGAGAAAGGAACATAAGAATTTAAATTTATAGACCAAACAACAGAAACTGAGATGTAGATTAATCAAAGTGAAAGAGCCAAGGCAGTCATTCAGTGGATGCATGCAATACAGCAAGGTGGAGCGAACACTCTGACGGGTAGACTCTGGAGCAGGCAGCAGTGAAACAGAGGACCAGTGTCCTGAGGAGGTCTCCACACACAAGTACTAGAAGGGAGATCAAGGATCGATGCAACTCAAGTACAAAGCAGGCGCTGGGACAAATATTTCTATAACGTAAAACATTCTAGGACAACCCTGAGTGCAACGAAATGGCAGGCAGAACGAGACATCAGGCTCTGACTGAGGTCTTCTTTTCCTAGTAAGCAATTGTACATGTGGTACTGAAATTCCCATGATAATTATAAGAGCGGAGAATTGTGAAAGGCATTGGGCAATAGAAAGGAGAAGCTGAACCTTTTTTCTTAGCTTCCATTAGGTGATTATATGCTTGTTTCCTCCTCATGTTCCATAGGTGAATATGGAGAAATGGCAGTTTGAACTCTGAGGACCTGTTTCATTATTGTGAAGGAAGGACCCATCCCGTCAGTAGGTGTATTCTTCCCAGTAAAGTACAACAATTCCAATAAAGCCATTTGTATGGGTTTGGAGAAATTATTAAATCACTGAAACTTTGTGGTTATTTCTCTAGAGTTTACTTATCTCTGCCCTAGTCTTCCTCATTATTAGCACTTGGGATAATAAATAAAAGCAACTGTCTGATATTCATATATAATAGAAACACTGATTAAATAGCTTTAACATATTCATTAAGTGCAACATCATTGTATGGCAACCACAGAATCCTTAGGATTGCCATTATAGATTGACAAAATTAGAGATAATATATTTTGTTTCAAGTGACTTTTGAAAAGAGAAAAATATGAGTCCAAGCTTGAAAGGTCCCCTGCTACATCACTTGTACTACAAAGCTAAGAGAAGGAAAACTGAAAATTTTAATCATTTTCATGTCAAATGATGTATCCGTCAGAAAGCAAGCTGAATTAGTGACTCAGCTTCAGAGAAAGCCCAGATATACCTATGAAGTTCCTTTTGTCTTCAAGTGTCACACCTCTTAATCAATATCTAAAAATCTTTCCCAAGGCTATGCCAAGGTTATCATGACTCAGGGATTATAGCCCTGTTTCTGAGCTGTAGTTGAACCCCCATTTCCAGGTTTTAGTCTGTGACTTTTAGGAACAGCTAGCAGGAGTTGAAGATCTTCAAGATTCAATTGTGTACATGTAATCTGTTTGTAAGCTCCTTTGAATTCTTACTGCCTTATTAATAAAATAGGCTCATACCCAAAGCAGGCAAAAACCTCTAGTAGTTCTTAGGCAGAACTGTCAGCTCCTCCCTGTTTCATTTCTTCTTTCTCGCTGCCTTTGAAGGTCATTTACACTCAGTTCACCTAAACAAAAATACAAGCATGAGCATCAGGTTAGCTGTCCAGCCACCGAAACAGTCTAGAGAAATTCAACTTCCTCAGTGGTGGAAGAGATGAAAAACTCAAAAAGTAGTAATGTAACCCAAAGGAAATCACAATCTTACTGATAAATCAACAAGAAATTTTAGTTTTGCTGACAATGTAGCAATTCCTATTCAGAGATTTTAACATCGTAACAATTATTTCACTATTTCTCTTTCTAAATAGGCAATTTCATGCACAGTATGGTAACATATATCTGATATCTTTTATTTTCTATAGTTTCGTTCAAAGTAAAAGCTATAACATTTTATTATCTTGATGTATTAACTCTTGGCAAATTATAACCAAGCAGAGTCTTATATAATATCCTATGGGTTTTTCATTCTCATCTTGTTGGAATCAGTAGAATGAGGAATTTAGGGAGATCTGTTTCAACAACTGCTCTGAGTTGAACAATGTACCTTTGAAAAACAAAGAAATGGAAGTCTGAATGGCAAAAAGAGAAAACTGTTATTTTTTACCAGTCTGAAGCACAGAAGAAACTCTCCCTTTATGCAGTTACAGTACAGTAATCCCCCCTTATCAATGGGGGATACATTCTAAGATGTGAGGTGGATGCCTGAAATCTCAGATGATACCAAACTTTATATGTACTATGTTTTTCCCATACAATCATAACTATGATGAAGTTTAATCTATAAATTAGGCACAAAAAAGATCCTGATGCTGGGAAAGATTGAGGGCAAGAGGAGAAGGGGTGACAGAGGATGAGATGGTGGGATGGCATCAGTGACTCAATGGACAGGATTTTGAGCAAACTCCAGGAGATAGTGAAGGCTAGGGAAGCCAGGCATGCTACAGTCAATGAAATTGCAAAGAGTCAAACATGACTTGCAGACTGAACAACAACAACAAAGGCAAAATAAGATAATATCCAAAGTGCGAACACTCCTACTCTTGTGCTTTGAAGTCATTATTAAGGAGAATAAGGATTACTTGAGGGACTTCCCTAGCAGTTCAGTGGTTAAGACTCCATGCTTCCAATGCAAGCGGCCCATATTCAATCCCTGGTCAAGGAACTAAGATCCCACAAGCCACACGATAGAAAAATAAACAAATAAACAAGCATAGTAGATTACTCATATAATTTTTTTAAAAAAATAATAAGAATCTTATTAAGAATATGAAAAATAAGTTGGAAAAAGTATAGCATCTATTAATACCAGGTGAAAAAATGCTGTATTAAAGTCTCTTTACACTATAGAAATTATGTGAAAATTCTAGATATTTTAGGAATGATTTTCAACCATCATAGTTTTATTAAAACTCTATCATGAAACTTTTGACCCAGTAGCGATGCACAAACTTTATATCTGGATATTAATTTCTAAATATAATTTAACAATAAAAGGAATTAGAGTCCTTTTAAGAATATGTTGCAAATTTACCTGGTAGTTCAGTGCTTAAGACTCTGTTTCTTCTCCTGCTCAAGAGATCTGCATTGCATATTATTGAAGAAATTTTCCAAGACTTCGATATGCTAATAATATATTTCTTTTGTTATCTTAAAACCAGTGATGCTTGTGCTTTATCATGTGTGACTCTTTGTGACCCTTTAGACTATAGCCTGCCAGGCTCCTCTGTCCACGGATTTTTCAGACATGAATACCGGAATGTGTTGCCATTTTCTTCCTTAAGGAAACCTTTCTGGCCTGGGGATTGAATCCATGACTCCTGTATTTCCTGCATTGCAGGGGGATTCTTTCCCCACTGAGCCATGGGAGAAGCCCCAGTCATTCAATTTGTAAAGAATCTGCCTGTATGTGGGAGACCAGGGATCAATCTCTGGGTCAGGAAGATTTCCCTGGAGAAGGGAATGGCAACCCACTCCAGTATCCTTGCCTGAGGCATTTTGTGGACAGAGGAGCCTAGCAGGCAACAGTCCATGGGGTTGCAAAGAGTCAGACATAGCTGAGCGACTAACACACACACTCTGTTATCTGTTATTGGCATCCAAAGTTACTTGACTTCCAAACACTATTTTTCTCCACCATATAGCTATTAATATCCAGTAAGAAAGTCACTGTCAGTTGAGCACCAAATTAGGAAACATCATTTTAACTAAAAATCCTCTCTTCTAAATGTTATCACTAGATAGTGAGTAACAGGATTTTAGTACCTTGTCTTTTTGCTTTCTGTGTTAATAACCTAGCAAAAGATCAAGACTATCTTCCCTTGAGCCACTGAAAACTGACAATGGAATTGTCCATATCAACTTCTAGTTTTCTTACGTATTCACCCACAAACCACAATATAACACATATTCACAATATTTATTTTTCCTTTCTTCCTTTTTTGCTGGCTTAACTGAAACATATTTGAAATTTTTTCTGACACCCATGACATTGGCTGAAGGATTGAAGTTTCCCAATATCAGAAAAAACATGAAGTTAAACTATTAAAAAGAGTAAGGGTGACCTCTTTTATATGCTACTGCAATCTCGCGCAGTCTGTTGCATTCATGTAGCATTGGTCCCTCATTCTCCTTTTGTTACTCTTGCATGCAGAATAGTTATGCAAGGTTCTGATCTTTTTTGGCTTACTTTTCCATGCCTGAGTACTGGACTATACACTTTTCCTCTTTTATAAAATTAGATTCTTGACTTTATGTCTAAGATAATGTAGTTACTTACCGACAAATCAGTATTTTTCATATTACTTAGTTTATTAATTGGACAAGAGGTTATTGAAGAATAATGATTGTCATCTAATTCTATGGCAACAAATCCTACTCACTATGAAGTGTGGATCACATTAAAGCACTATCAGCAAACTAGGTAAACAAAGCAGCAAAAAACAATCAAGAAAACCATATTTTAAAAAATGGACCCAGAACTATCATTACGTGAAAAAACAAAAACACAACAAAACCAGAATCAAACTCTTCCATGGTAACAGACCTAGAGCTCATATGTAACATTACTTAAATAAGCAGCACTTACTAATCACCTACTATGTTAAACAATATCTTCATTATGGGAATACAAACTTGAAAATCTTATAGCTCTAGCCCTCAAAGATTGCATTCAAGTGACAAGACTATAATGCAAGGCTGAATTTAATATCATGTAAATATGATAATAATGTTACCAGAAATTTGGGGAGCACAGAAAAAGATCATTTCACACAAAATAATTTAGCTAATTAGGTTTACTGGCCATAACAAAACGTTATTGTTTGGGTGACTAAAGTAACATAAAATTTATATCTCTCAAAGAGCTGTATACTGAAAACTATTAGACATTGATGAAAGAAATCAAAGATGACATAAACAAATGGAGGGATATTCCCTGTTCCTGGGATGGAAGAACAAATATTGTGAAAATGACTATACTGCCAAATATAATCTATAGATTAAATGCAATCCATATCAAGTTCCAATTGCATTTTTCACAGAACTAGAACAAAAATTTTCACAGTTTGTATGGAAACACAAAAGGCTCTAAATAGACAAAGCAACCTCAAGAAACAAGGGTGGAGCTGAAGGAATCAGCCTTCCTGACTTCAGACTATACTACAAAGCTACAGTCATCAAGACAGTATGCTAACGGCAAAAAAAAAAAAAACCAGACACACAGACCAACAGAACAAAACAGAAAGCCAAGAGAAAAACCCACACACCTATGGACACCTTAGTTTTTAAAATGAGGCAAGGATATACCATGGGGAAAAGATAGTCTCTTAAATAAGTGATGCTGGAAGAACTGGACAGCTACATGTAAAAGAAAGAAATTAGAACATCTTCTAACACCATATTGAAAGATAAACTCAAAACAGATTAAAGACCTAAATGTAAGGCCAGGAACTATAAAATTCTTAAGAGGAAGACACAGACAGAATGCTGTATGACATAAATCATAGCAATATCCTCTATGACCCACCTCCTAGAGTAATGTAAACTAAAAAAAAAAAGTGGAACCTAATCAAATTTAACAGATTTTGCCCAGCAAAGGAAACTATAAACAAGGTGAAAAGACAACCCTAAGTGTCTTTTTCTTCTAAGTGGGAGAAATTAACAGCAAATGAAACAACCGACAAAGGGTTAGTTTCCAAAATGTACAAACAACTCATACAACTCAATACCAGAAAAACAAAAAACTCAATCAAAAAGTGGGCAAAAGACATAGAGAGACATGTCTCCAGAGAAGGCAAACAGATGGCTAATAAACATATGAAAAGATGCTCAATATCACTCATTATTAAAGAAATGCAAATCAAAACTACAATGAAATATCACCTCATACCAGTCAGAAATGGCCATCATAAAAAATGTAAAAACAATAAATGCTGGAAAGGGTGTGGAGGAAAGGGAATCCTCTTGTACTGTTGGGAATGTAAATTGAGACAGTCACTATGGAAGACAGTATGAAGATTCTTCAACACTCTGAGGAAACCAAAATTGAAAAAGTCATGTTTATCTCAATGTTCAATGCAGCACTATTTACAATATCGATGACATGGAAGAACCTAAATATCCATCAATAGATGAATGGGTAAATAAACTGTGGTACATATATGCAATGCAATATTATTCAGCCATAAAAATGAACACATTTGAGTCAGTTGTAATGAAGTGGATGAACCTGGAGCCTCTTATACAGAGTGATGTTAAGTCTGAAAGATATAAACAAACATTGTATATTAACACATATACATGGAATGTAGAAAAACACTGTTGATGAACCCATTTGCAGGGCAGCAAAGGAGACACCAGCATAGAGAACAGACTTATGAACATGGGGGTAGGGGTAGGGGAATGAAGAAGAGGGTGGGACAAATGCAGAGAGTAACATGGGAACATACACTACCATATATAAAATAGGCAGTCAATGGGAATTTGCTGCCTGACTTAAGGAACTCAGTCTGGGGCTCTGTAACATCTTAGAGGGGCGATATAACCTAGATAGCCTATTGAAAACAGAGACATTACTTTGCCATTAAAAGTCCATCTCATCAAGGCTATGGTTTTTCCAGTGGTCATGTATGGATATGAGAGTTGGACTGTGCAAAAAGCTGAGCACCGAAGAACTGATGCTTTTGAACTGTGGTGTTGAAGACTCTTGAGAGTCCCTTGGACTGCAAGGAGATCCAGCCAGTCAATTCTGGAGGAGATCAGCCCTGGAATTTCTTTGGAGGGAATGATTCTGAAGCTGAAACTCCAGTACTTTGGCCACCTTATGAGAAGATTTGCCTCATTGGAAAAGACTCTGATGCTGGGAGGGATTGGGGGCAGGAGGAGAAGGGGACAACAGAGGATGAGATGGCTAGATGGCATCACTGACTCAATGGACATGAGTCTGAGTGAACTCCAGGAGTTGGTGATGGACAGGGAGGCCTGGCATGCTGCAATTCATGGGGTTGCAGAGTCGGACATAACTGAGGGAATGAACTGAACTAAACTGAACTGATGGAATGGGAAGTGGGAGTCAGGTTGAAGAAGGAGGGGACATATGTATACCTATGGCTGACTCATGTTGATATGTGGCAGAAACCAACACAATATTGTAAAACAATTATCCTTCCAGTCCAGTTCCAGTTCAGTCGTTCAGTCATGTCCGACTCTTTGCTACCCCATGAATCGCAGCACGCCAGGCCTCCCTGTGCATCACCAAATCTGAGTCTACCCAAACTGTTGTTCACTGAGTCGCTCATGCCATCCAACAATCTCATTCTCTGTCATCTACTTCTCTTCATGCCCTCAATCTTTCCCGGCATCGGGGTCTTTTCCAGTGAGTCAGTTCTTCCCATCAGGTGGCCAAAGTATTGGAGTTTCAGCTTCAACATCAGTCCTTCCGATGAACACCTAGATCTGACCTCCTTCAGGATGGACTGGTTGGATCTCCTTGCAGTCCAAGGGACTCTCAAGAACCTTCTCCAACAACACAGTTCAAAAGCATCAATTCTTTGGTGCTCAGCTTTCTTTATAGTCCAACATCACATCCATACATGACCACTGGAAAAAATCATAGCCTTGACTAGACAGACCTTTGTTGGCAAAGTAACATCTCTGCTTTTTAATATGATGTCTAGGTTGTTCATAACTTTCCGACCAAGGAGTAAGTGTCTTTTAATTTCATGGCTGCAATCACCATCTGCAGTGATTTTGGAGCCCCCCAAAATAAATCCAGCCACTGTTTCCACTGTTTCTCCATCTGTTTATTTGCCATGAACTGATGGGACCGGATGCCTTGATCTTTGCTTTAAGCCGACATCTTCACTCTCCTCTTTCATTTTCATCAAGAGGCTCTGTAGTTCTTCTTCATTTTCTGCCATAAGGGTGGTGTCATCTGCATATCTGAGGTTATTGATATTTCTCTCAGCAATCTTGATTCCAGTTTGTGCTTCCTCTAGGCCAGCATTTCTCGTGATGTACTCTGCGTATAAGTTAAACAAGCAGGGTGACAGTATACAGCCTTGGCATACTTCTTTTCCTATTTGCAACCAGTTAGTTGTTCCATACCCAGCTCTAACTATTGCTTCCTGACGTGAATACAGGTTTCTAAGGAGGCAGGTCAGGTGATCTGGTATTGCCATCACTTTCAGAATTTTCCACAGTTTATTGTGATCCACACTGTCAAAGGCTGTGGCATAGTCAATAAAGCAGAAATAGATTTTTTTTTTCTGGAATTCTATTGCTTTTTCCATGATCCAGCAGATGTTGGCAAACTGATCTCTGGTTCCTCTGCCTTTTCTAAAACCAGCTTGAGCATCTGGAAGTTCACAGTTCACATATTGATGAACCCTGGCTTGGAGAATTTTGAGCATTACTTTACTAGCATGTGAGATGAGTGTAATTATGTGGTAGTTTGAGCATTCTTGGGCATTGCCTTTCTTTGGGATTGGAATGAAAACTGACCTTTTCCAGTCCTGAGGCCACTGCTGCATTTTCAAAATTTGCTAGCATATTGAGTTGCAGCACTTTTAAAGCCATCTTTAAAGATTTGAAATAGTTCAACTGGAATTCCATCACAACCACTAGCTTTGTACCTAGTGATGCTTCCTAATGCCCACTTGACTTCACATCCCAGGATGTCTGGCTCTAGGTGAGTGATCACACCATCGTGATTATCTGTGTTGTGAAGATCTTTTTTGTACACTTCCTCTGTGTATTCCTGCCACATCTTCTTAATATCTTCTGCTTCTGTTAGGTCCATACCATTTCTGTCCTATACTGAGCCCATCGTTGCATGAAGTGTTCCCTTGGTATCTCTAATTTTCTTGAAGAGATCTCTAGTCTTTCCCATTCTATTGTTTTCCTCTGTTTCTTTGAATTAATCCCTGAGGAAGGCTTTCTTATCTCTCCCTGCTTTTCTTTGGAAATCTGCATTCGAATGAGTATATTTTTCCTTTTCTCCTTTCTTTTCACTTCTCTTCTTTTTATAGCCATTTGTAAGGCCTCCTTAGACAGCCATTTTGCTTTATTTGCATTTCTTTTTCTTGGGGATGGTCTTGATACCTGTCTCCTGTTCAATGTCATGAACATCTGTCCATAGTTCATCAGGCACTCTACCTATCAGATCCAGTCCCTTAAATCTATTTCTCACTTCCACTGTATAGTCATAAGGGATTTGATTTAGGTACCTGAATGGTCTAGTGGTTTTCTCCACTTTCTTCAAATTCAGTCTGAATTTGGCAATAAGGAGTTCATGATCTGAGCAACAGTCAGCTCCTGGTCTTGTTTTGGCAGATGGCATAAATCTTCACCAACTTGGGCTGTAAAGAATATAATCAATCTAATTTCGGTTGGCCATCTGGTGATGTCCATGTGTAGAGTCTTCTCTTGTGTTGTTGGATGAGGGTGTTTGCTATGACCAGTGCATTCTCTTTGCAAAATTCTATTAGCCTTTACTTTGCTACATTCTGTACTCCAAGGCCAAATTTGCCTGTTATCCAGGTGTTTCTTGGCTTCCTACTTGTGCATTTCAGTCCCCTTTAATGAAAAGGACATCCTTTTTGGGTGTTAGTTTTAAAAGGTCTTGGAGGTCTTCACTGAACTCTTCAACTTCAGCTTCAGCATTACTGTCAGGGCATAGTCTTGGATTACCATGATATTGAATGGTTTGCCTTGGAAATGAACAGAGATCATTCTGTCGTTTTGGAGATTGCATCCAAGTGCTGCATTTCGGACTCTTTTGTTAACTACAATGACTACTCCATTTCTCCTAAGGATTTCCTGCCCACAGTAGTAGATATAAAGGTCATCTGAGCTAAGTTCACCCATTTCAGTCCATCTTAGTTCGTTGATTCCTAGAATGTCGATGTTCACTCTTGCCATCTCCTGTGTGACCACTTCCAATTTGTCTTCATTCATGGCCCTAACATTCCAGGTTCCTATGCAATATTGCTCTTTATAGCATCGGCCCTTGCTTCTATCACCAGTCACATCCATAACTGGGTGTTGTTTTTGCTTTGGCTCCATCTCTTCATTCTTTCTTGAGTAATTTGTCCACTGATCTCCAGTAACTTATTGTACACCTACCAACTTGGAGAGTTCATCTTTTAGTGTCCTATCTTTTTGCCTTTTCATACTGTTAATGGGGTTCTCAAGGCAAGAATACTGAAATGGTTTGCCATTCCCTTCTCCAGTGGACCACATTCTGTCAGACCTTCCCATCTGAAACATAAATAATTTTTTAAAAGAGAAAGAAATTTATGACTCTCTAATCTGGAAGTTCCTGTTCAAGGTCCAGCAGGGTTTGGTTTCTGGAAGAGCTTTCTTCCTAACGCTCAGATAGCTGCCTTTGTTGCTGTATTACTACATGACTTCTTTATGTGTATATAGAAATAGAGCACTCTTATGTTTCCTCTCATAAAAGTACTAATTCTATTGAATTAGTTCCCCACTCTATGACTGCATTTAACATTAATTATCTCTTCATGTGTCCTATCTCTAAATCAAGTCACATTGGAATTAAAGCTTCTTTTGAAAGAACACATTTTGTTCATTGCACTCAAAGTTCTTAAATTTTTCTTTTACTTAAGAAAATAAATTAAAAGTAATTATGTATGTTAAACACAAAACAATAAACAGAGAAGGAAACTATTTTGTTTCAGAAAATATGTTCATCACTCATGTCAATAACAGATTTAATTCATTTAGCAACTGCAATTTGTAAATCAAGTTCACTTTGTTTTGTTCTACCAATATGTTGGAAGCACCTGGAAAATACTATCACATTTAATTTTCAGATTAAAAACAGAGATATTATTATTTGCCTAAAATTATACTGCATATTGTTAGTAAAACTTATATTAGTTAAATCACAACAAATTCTTCTGGCTCTATCCTGTGATATTTGTGTATGACCAATAAAGCTAAGGTATAAAAATATTTAAAACAGAAATAATACAAAATACATTTATTTTTCTTCGTGATTCAGTGCCTCCTTTCATAAAATGACTGCCTTATGCAAATATTGTCAACTCATCGGTAACATCATAATGCAGATGATCATAATGCTTTCTGAGAAGTACACAAACAGAATACAGGGTGGATCAAGCACAGGAAGGGCTTCAAAGCCATGCGGCCATCAAGGGCTTGACTCAGTGTGTGGTCAAGACTGCCCAGTGCAGCAAACACAGCAGAGTAGGTCAAAAAGGGGCAGCTCTTAAGGTCAATGACAAGGTTCTGAATCCAGTCAAATTGGGACAGGAGCTTAGCAAAAGACTTGAGGATAGGTGGTTCAGGCTCAAGGAGAGAATAGCAAGAGTGAGGAGGCATATGAGGTTCTAGACCAAGTAATTTTCCAAGCCCAGGTAGCCTACCTTTAGGAAAAACTAAAAAGCAGCCCACTTTCACTAAAAGATTAAAATTATATAGGTGGAAAATGCAGTTCAGGGGATATACAGGTAATCAGAAAACTCAGTTGGCGCCTGAGCCTGGCCTTCTTCTTTCCTTATGCTGTACTACTTGTGTATGTGCTTTATCTCATTTGTAGATTTAAATACTGTCTATATACAAGTAATATATATTTCTCCAAATTAGACTTTTACTAACTACACCCATCCTATGCTCAACTACTTCTTTGATATCTCTCTTAGAGGATTCAATAGGCATTTTAAACTTCACACCCCAAATGGAACTCTTCACCTTTCCCCTCTTTTCTCAGCCAGATACTTGGCTCAGTAAAAGACTATTTCATCAAATAGTTGCTTCAACAATAATAATTGCACATAAAATCATTCAGCATTTAAAGTTTTTGAAATACTATTTTAAGTGCTTAATGTTCATCAATTATTAGAACTAAACACAAAAACCCCATAATCCTATAACCTGTTTTAAATAGCAATAGAAACCAACATCCTCCCCTCATTCAGTGTTTCATGCATTTATTCTTCTGCCATTTCTCTGGAAATTTAAGTGTTTTTCCAAATTCTAAATCCCAGAAAATAAGCCAATAAATCAGGAAACTGGAATTTTAATAATCCTATAAGATTAAAACCTAATAAGAACCATTGACTAGTTTGAGGTAATCCACTAATGTCATGTAGACAATAAGAACTGGGTGCACTGTTACTCAGAGTTGAAGCTTAAAGCTAGATATTTCTAGGAAGAAGGTCTAGTCATGATCTAAGCCCTCATCTTCCTTATAGCCATCACTGATGTATTATAAGTGTGTTTTCATGGTACTGTCTGCTGCTAATGGTTCGTCAACTTATTAAAAAAAATAGTAAGTCCAGGCACTGTACATTTTCTATAAATTATATCAGTAGTACTCTAAGAAATATGTTTTAGAAACAAAATAAGACCTTAATTTTATAACTTTGAAATGCTATTCTGTGTAGGGCTATTTGCTTTGCCACAAAAGCTGTGTTATTTTAATAGTACCTATTATGAAGAAAAAAATAACAATTTTAAATAAATAAATTTAAATTAAAAACAAAAATCTAAACTCTTAGCAAGGTGTCCAAACCCTGCTCAACTAATATTTGTTACTTCTCCATTGTTACTTCTTACTAATCTTTCATCTTCTCTTCCAACATGGTGCTTTTTTTCATTTCCTCAAATAGATGGCTATTCTTTCTTACTCCAAGATTTTGTATGAGTTGATTCTTCTGCTTAGAATCCAGTTACCTCCCACTCCCTTTTAAATATAATAACTCATAACTCATCCTTTTAGGTTTCTGCTTAAAGAACTCCATAGAAATTATTCCCACTCCCTCATCAATCTCAATCAGGGATCCTTATTACATGCCCATCAAAACCTATGCCTTTCCTTTAAAATGTGTATTATAATTCATAATTATATCTTTATTTCAGTGACTTTTAACTCATAAATTTCCTCCATAATACTGTCAACTACACTAAGTCTGGGGCTAAGATTTTTCCTCATCACTTCAGTACCTAATATAATACTGGTATCTAAAAGAAATGCAGTCCCTAAGGGATATAATGAATACATAAAAAATGATAACCTAAAGAAACAAACTCCAGAAACTACAAAAATTGTGCCTTCATTTATCCAGTTGAAGTTAAAGCTGTAATTCTTGAGTGGAAATTCAGCACCCCTGTGTCGAAGTTCTCAAATTTGGTTGGGCTTGATAATCATATAGGGAACTTAGGGGGAAGAAAATCCATCTGCCCAGTTACTACTCATTGGTAATTACTGGGTCTGCCCTGGTGGCTCAGAGGTTAAAGCTTCTGCTCGCAATGCGGGAGACCTGGGTTCCATCCCTGAGTCTGGAAGATCCCCTGGAGAAGGAAATGGCAACCCACTCCAGTATCCTTGCCTGGAGAATCCCATGGATGGAGGACCTTGGTTGGCTACAGTCCACAGGGTCACAAAGAGTTGGACACCACTGAGCAACTAGAGTAATGCAAATTAAAACTATAGTAAGGTACCATCTCACACTGGTCAGAATGGTCATCATTTAATAGTCTACAAATGACAAATGCAGGAGAGGGTGTAGAGAACAGAGAACATCCCTCCACTGTTAGTGGGAATGTAAATTGGTACAGCCACTATGGAGAACATCAAGGAGATTCCTCATAAAGCTAAAAATTGAATTTCCTTATGATCCAACAATTCTATTCCTGGGCATATATCTGAACAAAACTATAATGCCCAAAGATACACACACCGCTATGTTCATAGCAGCATTATTTGCAATAGCCAAGACATGGAAACAGCCTAAATGTCCAATGACAGATAAATGGATAAGGAAGCCATGGAAAAGGATGAAATAATGCTAACTGCAGCAACAGAAATTGTCCTAGAGATCATTATACTAAGTGAAGTAAGTCAGAGAGAGAAAGACAAATACCAAATAGTATCAATTATATGTGGAATATAAAACATGACACAAATGACTTTTTCTACAAATCAGAAACAGACTTGCAAATATAGAGAACAGGCTTGTGGTTGCCAAGAGAGAGGGAGCTGGAGAACGGATAAATTGGGAGCTTGAGATTAGCAGAGATACACTATTATACATAGAATGGATAAAAAAATACAGCACAGGAAGTTATTTTCAATATTATTTTCTTGGGCTCCAAAGTAACTGTGGACAGTTATTGCAGCCACAACATTAAAAGACTCTTGTTCCTTGGAAGAAAAGCTATGACAAAATGTATTAAAAAGTAGAGACATCATTTTGCCAACAAAGATCCATATAGTTAAAACTATGGTTTTTGTAGTAGTCAGGTACGGATGTAAGAATTGGACCATAAAGAAGGCTGAGTGCCAAAGAATCGATGCTTTTGGACTGTGGTCCTTGATAAGACTCTTGAGAGTCCCTTGGACAGTGAGGAGATCAAACCCATCAATCCCAAAGGAAATCAACCCTGAATATTCATTGGAAGGACTAATGCTGACACTACAATACTTGGCCAACTGATGTGAAGAGCTGACTCTTTGGAAAAGACCTTCATGTTGGGAAAGATTGTGGCAAGAGGAGAAGGGGATGATAGAAGACAAGATGGTTGGATGGCATCCTTGACTCAGTTGAGTTTGAGTGAACTCAGTGAGATGGTGAAAGACAAGGAAGCCTGGCATGCTGCAGTTTATGGGGTTGCAAAGAGTTGGATACAACTTAGCAACTGAACAACAACAACTATCATTTAATAAACCAATATTAGAATGTGAGAATGGCATTGAAACGTGTATAATATCATACAAGAAATGAATTGCCAGTCCAGGTTCAATGCAGGATACAGGGCTTGGGGCTGGTGCCCTGGGATGACCCAGAGGGATGGTATGGGAAGGGAGGTGGGAGGGGGGTTCAGGATGGGGAACATGTGTACACCCGTGGTGGATTCATGCTGATGTATGGCAAAACCAATCCGATATTGTAAAGTAATTAGCCTGCAACTAAAATAAATAAATTTAAATTTAAAAAAGAAAAGAATATGAAAAATAAGTGTATATATATATGGATAACTGAATCATTTTTTCTGTATAGCAGAAATTAACAAAACATTGCAAATCAACTATACTTCAGTTAAAAAATAAAATACAAGGGCAAGTTATATGTAAACTACATTTCACTTGGTATTTCTAGTCCTCATTATATAGCTACCAGCTTTGCTCAACTCCTAGTTTCATGACTTATTAAATCCAGATCTTAACTATCATTATTGTACATTTACAACCTTCCTGTGATGCCTCTTCTTCCTACCCTTTCATTGATACCTACTGCTTAAATTCTGTCCGACAAGATATGGTATAAGCTTTTTGCTTTCAACAGATGCAACAGAAACAAACAAAACAACAACAACAACAAAAATCCAAAATACCCAAATCAGACATCTAATGAGTTTAAATTTGATAACTCTGAGTGTCACAGAAACTATAAAATTATACACTGCCAACATTTCATTCCCAAAACACTTTTTTCTCCTTTACTTCTGACAACTGAGCAGTTCCATGGGAGGGTACATCCAATCTTGATGACAACTTCCATATTACCCTGTTATTATTGCTAAAATTCTAGTACATATAATTTTTTCTTTGCTTTCACTGTTAGGAATTTGATCTTTGGCCATCAAGTCATTATTAAATGATCCCAACCCTCTCAGCATTTTTCTGGTTAAAACTACCTGGTTAGATCTCATTCCGTTATAGAAGCCGAAGGCCCTGCCTTTCCGTTTCATACCAAAGTTGCTTGACTAACAACCACAGTTTGGAGCGAGCTAGTGGAGAGTGGTCTTAGTCCTCTATTTTCTCTAACTGTTGTGCTTTTCTTACAGTAGTCACTTATTCTCACTGGCCTGATTTTATGGAACACGATGGTATACTATCTTGTTTTTTTTTTTTTTAATTATTTCCATGAAATAACTTGAGTCTTTATATTTAAATATAAAACTTATCTTTCTCCTTTTAATGTTAACTCATCTTCATGTGTACAACAATCTGTTGGGACCTGACCTGAGCCATGACAGGCTCGACGGGCCACACTAGGCCTAGGCCTCAGGTTCTTGTAAGCATGAGTCATAATTCTGGGAAGCCCCACCAAGGTTCCCGATAACACCAAGGTCCCTGATGACACCAAGGTCCTCCCTGATGATGCCAAGGTTAAATCAGTCACCACGATGACCCAAGGTTGAGTCAATCACCACACGCCAACTACACTATTGCTCAGACAAAAGACCGCCTGTATATAAGCAGCTGTGATTCAGAGCTCGGGGCCCTCATCAAGATTCCACTGTGCTGGATGAGACTTGGGCTCTAACTCGAGCTAGCAATAAACCCCTTTATGCTTTTGCATTGCTGTGGACGTCTTATTCTCTCAGTTTTGGGGACTCGGACTCTGGGCATAACACAATCCACAAAATAAAAGCTGTCGTCTCAGCCTCTTTTTTACCCATTCCAAAGCTGGTATTAATTACCAGAGAAAAAGTTAGGTCTTAATGTGCTCATGGCAAATGTCTTCGATGGCTCCTCTGGGTTTGAAGGTCTCTCCACGGCTGCTCCTGGGAACTGGAGAATCTGTGTTTCCTTGCACCCAGAGCTGCCACTGTGTTTCTCTTTCAGAGCCCAATAGGATATGAGGCTGGCAAAAATTGTTCTTTGTATCCTTTCACTATTGTTAGAACAACACAATAGATTGTGATAGTTATGTGGAATTATTTACTGAAATTGCAGTACAGTTTTAGAAGAGGACGGCAATATAAAGAGAATAAAGTTTAAAGTTCAGGTTAATCTGTACATTTTTTTCATTGTATAATAGAAGACATTCCAAGGCCTGAGTCTGCATTAGTGACTGTCCATAGCTTCCCTGCTCTCTACTGCATTCAAGAGTGTGTATTTATGCATATCTAATTTACATATAAATCTCTATTTCAAACTAATGCAGAAGGAAACAGTATACAAGTTGAAGGCTAAGTTGAAAAGGGGAAAGATAACTTTGGTAAGTGATCTATGTAGAGGAACAAAAGTTAAATTTGAGTTTAAACCTTATTATGGATATTTCACGGAAGAGGTGATACAAATGCTTAAAAGGCTGGTGATCAAATTCTACAGTCTAGTCCTAAGGTAATAATGGCAGGAAGGCAGTGACATCTGAGGGAAAAAATGGTTTATTGAATATGATTAAGGGAAAATAGACCTTGTTCAGACCAGTACTGATGCAAGGCCTCCAAAAGTCATCCTTTCAGTCAAGAGGAAATATTTTTGCTAAAGCTCTCAAGTCCTCTTGTAAGATGTTTATGAGTATTTAGACAAAACCATTTGAATGCCACCCCCATGGTTAAGAGTTATACAGTGTAAAAAAGGATGGCCTTAAATTTTTACCATTAACAGAAAACAAAATAATTACATCAAGAACATGAGAAAACTACTATGTTAAAAGTTAGATAGTAGGGCTCTTTTGTAGGGATCACATAGGTTGGAAATAGGTTATGATCTAGGTAATAAGTGACAAAAACAGAGCTTCTCTAATCACAGCAAGATGTCACTGTGACTAATTTAAACTTTTCTAATTGACATTAGTTGTCATGACCTAAATGATCAATCATGTATAATCCATTTTGGTCTGTTAATTGGAAAGCCATAGTATTCACATCAACCTTGTCAAGATTCCTTCTGTGGGTAGAGAAATATAATCAGATAAGGTTTATTACAAATGTATTTTGAGAGAAATTTAGAAACAAGAAGATAATTTGGGCATAGAAGCCATCGAAACTTCAATGAGTCAACAAAAGAAGCTGCAGTGGATCATCTTTGGAATATTTGTTATACTGAGGGTGATTCTCAAATGACCACCAAATTGGGCGATCTCAAATCATGTTTGTATTTTCTGAGCACCAGATCACCTTAATTAGGCCAATAGTGAAGATTTGAACAAAAATGAGGATATTTATGTTCATTTTCAAGAAAACTGAACTTAGTAGTGAAAATATCTGTCCTTTCATGTTGTTATTATAATCCAGTCATATAAAAACTTGGAACCATTGCATGACTGTCTTTTGCTTGCCAGGTGGGCTGAATATAAGAAAAAGTTCACAGATAAAGGGTTAGTAAGAATCATAGAAAGAAGTGAAGATGCGGTAGTGTTAGTAATCAAAGGGCCTTACACCTATGCATTTTGAAGTTTCATTGCTCTTCTCATAGGTTTCTATCCTTTTTGTTTCCTAAAGAAGAATAACTAAGTGCCAGGAGCCATTGTGAGGAACTCCGCCCATGGCAAAGGTCATGAGGAAGGAGGCTTCCGCATACACAAAGGTGGATCTAGCCTCAGGAAACCCCCTGTTCCCGAGCATCTACCCCCAAAACCAGGGTCTGCCTACTTTACTGTTTTATGCTCTCACCTATACCTCTGACTTTATGGGAAGCTGACCCCCATTACCTCTCTCTGAGAAGGAGTTAACTTACAGCTCCAAGTCAATAAAAATTCCTGGGCGTGACAAAAGTGTTTCAGCTGAGGAACTCCTCTGAAGGTTATCTAGCCCGCCTGTACAGGTTTGTCTGGCCACATGTGAT
This sequence comes from Capra hircus, assembly GCF_001704415.2. NCBI lineage: Eukaryota > Metazoa > Chordata > Mammalia > Artiodactyla > Bovidae > Capra > Capra hircus. The sequence continues at coordinate 81,816,592 of NC_030809.1, forward strand.
TGTTTACAGCCGCCCACTCGTGAGAGGCATGAGATGTTTTAGACTTACTAAAGGCAGATTCTTTTGGGAAGTTAGAAATTATTGATATAGTGGGTTGGTTAGGAATTATATTGGCAAAGGGTTTTTCATTTGTTGTGCCAATAATTACTGCTAATTCCCTGCCCTGGGTGTGACAAGGGTGTCTCAGGTCAAACCTCTCTGCTGGCAAACTAGCTTGCCTGACAGGATTATCCATACTCTTGCCAAGCATATGATTGTTTACTACCTCTCAACCATAAATAGCACAGAGGGTTTGGAGTATCTTGAAAGTCTTAATTAGCATAGGTCTTTATCCTTAGGCACCTGGGAATATATTAATCAATGTATTTGGAATATAGAAAAGGAAATATAGTAGTTTTTGATGTTAGCAATACTAGAACTTTTGAGTTAATGAATTTTCTCTTTTGTTATAGACCTTGGAAACACCCTTGGAAAAATAAGTTTTTTGGTTATCAGAAAGAAAGGATCATAAAATGTCAGCAAGCCTCATGGCCAGAAGATGATGTAAAACCCCTAAGACCTTTTTTTTATACATTTATGTGAAGCACCTGATTTTGATAAAGGTCAGGACTGCTGACTGCCATGTGACTCTGTATTCATCCCTATGTATAACAAAAGGTATATAAGCAAACCTAAAAAATAAAGAAATCAGATAAGTTTCTGGAAAGACTGATTCCCCCATGTCGTTCTTTCTTGCTCCCCGTTTTTCTGGCTGAATTGCCATCTGGAGCACGGGTGCCTGCCATGTCTACTCACTTGCCCCGGCTTTTAAGTTCCACACGAGAAGGAGCCCAAGGAGGGGTACCTTCCAATATTCAAGTGGTGCCAGTGGCCCAACGTAGATGGTGCAAATTCCTTGTCTTGGAATTTTATTGGTATCCCAAGTAAACCAAGTTATTCAGCCTCTTTTTCTCCACTAATATTTCCTATTATCTTCTAGCTGAATTCCCATCTGGTACGTGGGTACTCACCAAGCCTGCCAATTTTGCCTGGGCTTCTAAGATCGGACTGGGGAGGCCTCAATGCCTCCTCTTCTTTGGGAAAATGGAAAGACGCCTGTGGCCTACATAGGTGGTGATTTGTATTCCACGTAAACCAAGTTATTCAGCCTCTTTTTCTCCACTAATTTTCTAATCTCTCTCTATCTGTAATTAAATAAGTTTTTTCCTAGGACACTGATTCGGTCCCCACCTTCAAATTACCCTGGATCCACCGGGGCTGGACCCCGGCAACTAAGTTTACTTCTTGCAACAAAAAGTCTTAACATAGATGAAGAAATAAATTAGATGGTTAAAGGGAGTAGGCCAGGAATCAGTAGAAAATAGTGCATAATATATTCCAAGTTATAGGTCTCATATTTATTTCTCATTTACTTGTGAAATGACTCTGTCTTAAAATGTCACAGCAGTGTGGTTCTATTTTTATAACTATATTGGATATATGCAAATATTGCATTGAAGAAATCAAAACTTTCTCTATATATAGATAGATATGGCAAAGGCACATTTTATTTAGCATTTCACACTCTGTAGTGTGATACAATTAGACTTTGCAAACAACAGCAAATAAATGATTTGGCAAGGAATACACATTCCCATGTGTTTGAGTATCAGCATCAAAATCAGCTCTGGCTCCCATCCTCCTCGTCATCTATAGCTGTATGAGTAGGATCGCAGCATGGGATTTCTGAGTCTAAAATCTTCTGATTGCTTTTCTTTGGACAAATCAAAATTTGCTGTACTTTTACGACTCTCTCTTGCTTGCACCAACAAACAGAACATCAAATAGATGGGTTACAGGCACTCAATGATAAACAAACCCTCTGGTCAGGAGGAGAAGTAAAGATTTTACAGAAGTCCTAGGAAAAGCCTTGGCTATGGAATTTAACAGACTTGGATTCAATGTTTCCCAGTGCTGTGACTCTGTGGGAGTTTATTTAACCTTCTTCATCCTCAGCTTTCTCATCTGGAAGTGGGATAACAGTGTTCATATGATAGGACTTTTAGAATTATAATGAGATGACATGTTTAAAGTACAGGATAAGGACTTTGTCACATAAGAGACAGACATACAGTGAATGCTATTATTGCTCGTTAGAGGGAAATCCCTTAAACTCTGATTCTAAACTTAGCCACGTTATTTTGACCCAAATTCATTTGAACTCCTTATGTATGTAGAAGCTTTCAAACTTTATTTCCAGCTACAGAGCTGCACTTAGGTAATAAGTCAGCCAAAGAGACTTTTTTCTCTTGAATGAATTATGCCACTGGTGTGCTAAATTTTCTCAAGGCAGTCAACCGTAAAAAATTAGATTATGTATTTCTCTTGTGTAACGTGTGTGAAAGTAGAGTTTGTCAAAACTGGCTGCTCAGCATTTAATGAGACCCTCCGCTGCATATGATCCAGAGTCAAGCTGTATATAGAAGAGGCAAACAGGAAGGTTGGAAAGGGAGGCTAAAACTAGCAAAATAAGACACTAAATATTGAAAGCAGACTTTATAGGAAAATCTAAAATGAAGAAATTGATTGAGAAAGTTGACTAATTGGCACTTCCTTTTATAAAATAAGTGAAGGTGAATTTGCTTTTGTGTGCCAAGACCTAAAATTAGGGAACTTCACTTCCACTGAAGTCCTTAATACTCACTGGTGAAATATGAAGCAGATGTCTCCCTGACCTCTACCTAACTGAACAGGAATGTCAGAGGGAGGAGAGTCATCAATCTCCAGGCTGTCTTAGAGAAGGTCCTGAGGATTTTCAACAAATGATTCTGTTAGACCATGAAAAAATATTATAAAAATTGGGAAAGACACTGTAGCATCCCTACCGTTTGTAAATCTAGATTTACATCCTATGGGTTCCACTACTGAAGATATAAAATAGAAGTCGTACTTTGTCGCTTATCACAATGTTAAATGGTATCATATCCTGACATTTATTAAAAGGCAATTCAAGATTCTGAGCTCATCTTATTTTCCAGCCACCTTGATTTGGGGGTCAAATGCTCACCCTCATTCCCTCTAATCCTTGCTCTGAGACACAGCTGCAATGCATAGCAGAGTGTTTCTGAGTGGGTTGCTGCCTTTTGCAATCACTGTAGCTTATAAATGCCATTAACACAGAACATGTTGCCCTGCATTGGGATGACCATCTGCTTGTCTACCTCACCTATTAACAATGACAAATTATGTTTCTCACAGCTTGTTGTGTCCTGAGCATGCACAACTATCTTCAGTCTTATTCTTTAGTACATTAACCAACCATCATTCACCTGGGATGTTGCAACAGCTCCTGAAACCTTGTCTCATCCTTGTCACGTCAAATTCATAGCTATAATCAGCAATAAATGGTGTTACATTTTTGCATATATTTCTCTAATGGATACCTGTTGTTCAGAGGAAACAAAGTAAAATTTTACATTGAAGAGATGCATTCATATAAATTTATTAATGAGAATGATGATATTATATTCCAATTTTTGCATTTCTTTCAACTCTGTTCCAGCAATGTGACACTGGTACCCAGAGTATCTCTCATAGATATGGAATACATATTAGTTTCTTGAATAACTTAACAGCAGAACAATAAGTCAATGACAATGTAGAATCCATGGGATAGCTCAGTACTATCACCCTGAAATAGTGTTCTTTAGCATGGAGAGAGAAACTCTGTGTTTACCTTAGTTGTTAAAAACAAGTCCCTAGGTCCCAGCTCAGAACCAAGCCCCAAACAAAGGTCTCTGTGATGTACCATCATATTGCAAATTTTAATATGCTCCACAGTGATGTTCATGTGGAGTTCCCTATATGAACATGTTCATGTTCATGTTCCCTATAGTTTGATAACCACAACCTCAGACCATAAACTAAATATGAAATGTGAGGGGCAGATTCCAGGAATGGAAGCCTATGATATTGAACTTCAGCAGCGCCTGAAGGCCCTCTATGTGCTATTCTGAAGACTAGTAACAAACAATGAAATGCTCTATGAAACCTCTGTAACAGTTATATAAGGTTTGTGTACTGTGTGCATTATAAAATTCATTTCTTATTGTGGGTTGAGTTAAAAATATTTGAAAAACTCTTGCTATCGTGAAATACAAAAAATAAAACAATATAATATTAATATCTGCATACATACACAACTTGGAATCCAGATGGTTAGGAGAAATATCAACAACTTTAGATATGCAGATGTACTTAGTTGCACAGTTATGTCCGACTCTTTGAGACCCCATGGACTATAGCCCTCTAGGCTCCTCTGTCCATGGGGATTCTCCAGGCAAGGATATGGGTTGCCATGCCCCCTCCAGGGGGATCTTCACAACTCAAGGTTCGAACCCATGTCTTCTGCATCACAGGCGGATTCTTTACAGACTGAGCCACAGGAAAGCCGAAATATGCAGATGATACCACTGTAATGGCAGAAAGTGAAGAGGAACTACAGAGCCTCTTGATGAGGGTGAAAGAAAAGAGTGAAAAATGCTGGCTTAAAAACTCATCATTCAAAAAACTAAGATCATGGCATGCTGTCCTATTACTTCATGGCAAACAGAAGGGGAAAACATGTAAGCAGAGACATATTTAATTTTCTTGGGCGACAAAATCACTGTGGACAGTAACTGCAGCCATGAAATTAAAGGACACTTGCTCCTTGGAGGAAAAGCTATGATAAACCTGCTGCTCATGCTGCTAAGTCGCTTCAGTCATGTCCGACTCTGTGCAACCCCATAGACGGCAGCCCACCAGGCTCTGCCGTCCCTGGGATTCTCCAGGCAAGAACACTGGAGTGGGTTGCCATTTCCTTCTCCAATGCATGAAAGTGAAAAGTGAAAATGAAGTCACTGAGTTGTGTCCAACTCTCAGCGACCCCATGGACTGCAGCTTACCAGGCTCCTCCGTCCATGGGATTTTCCAGGCAAGAGTACTGGAGTAGGGTGCCATTGCCTTCTCCGATATTAAGCAGCAAAAACATCACTTTGTCAACAAAGGTCTGTAGAGTCAATAATTTCCAGTAGTCATGTACAGATGTGAGAGTTGGCCCATCCCAAAGAAGGTTAAGGACCAAAGAATTGGTGGTTTTATACCATGGCACTGGAGAAGACTCTTGAGGGTCCCTTGGACTGCAAGGAGATCAAACCAGTCAATCCTAAAGGAAATCAACCTTGAATATTTATTGGAAGGACTGATGCTGAAGCTGAAGCTCCAATACGTTGGCCACTAATGCTAAGAGCCGATTCATTGGAGAAGACCTTGATGCTGGGGAAGATTGAAGGCAAAAGGAGAAGAGGGCAGCAGAGGATCAGATGGTTAGATAGTATCACTGACTCAGTGGACATGAATTTGAGCAAACTCTGACAGACAGTGAAGGACAGGAAAGCCTGGAGTGCTGCAATCCATGGGGTCACAGAGTCAGACACAACACAGCAACTGAACGAACAACAACACAGATATTTATTTATAAAAATAGAATTTTAATTGAAGGTGAGAGGAGAAGGGGACAGCAGAGGATGAGATGGTTGGATGGCATCACTGACTCAATGGATATGAGTTTGAGTAAACTCCAGGAGTTACTGATGGACAGGGAGGCCTGGTGTGCTGCAGTCCATGGGGTCGCAAAGGGTCGGACATGACTGAGTGACTGAACTGAACTGAACTGATACAGAGATTTATGCATTTTTCTGAAGAGTGAACACATAAAAATTCAGATGGGTCAATACACAGTTATATCTCTTTTGTGCTGTCAAAACCTAGGGAGATATGCATATTCTCTCAATGCTTCATCCCATGAAGCTATTTACCAAGGTCATGTTCCACATAAATTAGAGCCCTCAGTGTGTATTATTTCCCATCTGCTAAGCCTTCAGGTTTCAACAAGTCAGTATAGTGTAGGAAGGTGAACTAGTAGGGCGATCAACTTATTTTCATTTTTCTGTGACTTTCCCTATTATAGCACTGAAACTCTTGTGTCCTAAATGGCCTTAGTTCTAGGCAAACCAGAATTGTTCATCACTGTATGCATTGCATAGCACATTTTCTAAGATCTTTATCTTTTATTATAACAAAGTTTTACTTAAAATTCCAACATAAATTATCACTTGTACATGAAGTTGCTTACTCTAAATGAGAGATGCTAAAACTTTGCCCAATCAACCCATCCTCATCACCTCTTCCTTTTCCCAAGGACTCTATGAGGCCTGTGATTACATCATAGCCTTCCTGCTTTGCTTGCCTTATTTGTTAGACTTCACTGAATATGATAATTTCCTCTGATTTTTTGATTTACCCATCTGGAGTACAGAAATAATATTTATAGGTTGGTCATGATATTTAAATTTCTCCCACTTGAGGCCAACTTGATTTCCAGACTTTTTATACAAGATTACACATCACAGACTGAAATTCCTTTAGTGCTTTTTCTATGGAAAGAAATTACAAGGGACAATCACACTTGCTGAGTCACCTGCCTGAAATGGATAGATTTATACAACAGTATTTAAAGACTGAAATTTAAGTATCAAATATAATAGAATTAAAATGTCGAAAACAGTTATAGCAGTTGCCTGAATTTTAAAGTGTGGATGCTGAGAAGTCATCAACTCATGTACACCCATGGCAGATTCATGTTGATGTATGGCAAAATCAATAAAGTATTGTAAAGTAAAATAAAGTTAAAAAAAATCAGAGCTCTTTGTATCATACAATTACAGAAATTAAAAATTACTAGACAAGAAAAGTTTTGTGTAAATCATAGACTAATATAGTATCCTATATCACTCATAAGTTTTAATATTTGTGGTTTTGGTGTTGATATGTGTACCTGTTACTCCTCAAAGTTGGGTTGCCATAGGGAAAATTGTCATTTTTACTTCTACTCCTTCAAAAATGCACCTATTTTTAGTTGTTCTCAAACTTACACTATGAAATATCATTGGATGTAAAGACTTAATAAAGTTTAAGTAATAAAAATTCCAAATTCTTAGTGATCACAAGTAAAAAAGAAATCTTATTTTAACTGAAATGATCATAATCCCACAATATACACTGTTATCTTTCCAAAAATAAATACTTTATTAGCCTCAATGTTGTATGTTAGTTCGTATCAAGCTTATGTTCCCCCCAAATTCTTTTTCACATATTAAGATATGTTTTAGATTAATACTTAAAAAAACAATCTCAGGAATCTATAATCCAGAAGGGTGGTTTGTCTCAACCCTTCAAGGTGGAATGTGAGAATTATGAGGAAAATATTCACCATTGGATTAGAAACCATTTTAATCACCCTCTTCTCAGGAACATCTGGCTGAAGCCCAGACACTCTAGGCCTCCTTTTAAAATGGGAATTGATTCCTGGAAAGAAACCAACTCCATCCACAATAAAATCCAGTGCTTTGTAGATGAATTCAATTAGTGTCCCAAGTGGAATACAAGGAGAAAAAAAGATAAACCTGTGGTTATGTATAAGGTTCTACAATCTCATAGAATTCTGCCTACTACAATCAAGTATGCTAATAGCCTTCACAATTAAATAAACTGTCAGCTTCAAGAACATACTAGAGCTTGCTTAAAACCATTTCTATGGATGTAGTCTCAGATCAGATTAATTCTACTTATGGATGTACTTGCTGTGTGGCACTAGTAATTCATACAAGCTATGTATCATCTTCCAGCTCAGTTCTCAATGTTTAATCTGAAAAGGACTTTCTGCAGCTCTCCAGTATTCCACCAGAATATGGACAAGAAAAGAAAAAAGGCAGTTAATATGTGTCAATTTGCAGACAGTTACCTGTGTTACTTTCAGCCCTGCTTTTTCTCTCTGCTAATAGTGGCTTAGACAGTGAGCCTTACAGTAATGAGATTTTCCTAGACAACCTGACTTGCTGGCGAGTCGCAAGGGGTTAGGTATAATATTTGGGGTTTTCAATATAGGTCACCCTGATGAATTTCAAAAAGTGATCTCACCAAAGCAAAACATAATTAAGAACTATCTGCTCTTCACTTTGAATAGGCCAATGCCTTTTCCTTAAGAAAAGAAAAAAAATTACATTGCAGCTTAGAAATGAGAACAGAATGCCATTTCCTTGAAAAAGAATAAGGATATGTACAGGAGTGAGTAAATTATTATGGTGGTAGGGGATAGTAAAGGGAACATAATAGTGTTAGTAGAGAAAGCAAACATGTAGGCAGTGTGATGAATGAGTGGTTTTTACAGTGAATCACATTTGGCTTTGACACTGACCAAAATCCATTCTTCAAATCGTTCAAGTTTTATTCCTTAGTTATATCTTCTGTTCCTTCTCATAGGCCTCCCTGACCCTCCTGTGGAACCTCTCTGACCACATGCATACACTTCCTTACACAAGGAAGCTGCAGAGTGACTTGTGATTCAAATAACAGAATATAGAATGAAGACTAAAAACTACATAGTTTTCTTGATTTTATATTAGAAAAATATTTTATGTATAATTTTATAGCTTCTTTTTAAATTAATTCTCAAAGTATTCATTACAACACTACATTTTCTTGAAAGAAAGAAAAAGAAAATACAATCTACATTTTATTCTACACACATTGCTCTCTCTGTGTTCTAATACTGATTTCTCATTCATAGGACCTTCACAATTTCACCTTCAGAATCACTAGCCCAAGACAAATTGGCACAGCAAGAAGTGATAGCTGCTCTGTGTGACTCAGGAGGAAAAATACACATTATTTCTTTCTAATCTGCTGAAGTACATTTGACTTGATTCCCATGTCGATTTTCATTTTGACAAGATAGTTGGGAAGGGAGGCACAATTGTAGAGATTTGCACATTTATTCCCATTTTCAAGGCATGAATGGAGAAATCTTTCCTGGTTGATGATTTAAAGTGTCCTGTCACTCTGTTCTTAGGTATGAAAGTATTCAAAAATAAGGATGCTGTAATATGCCATTGCAGTATCCATTAACTCACTGGGCTGAACAGTACTTTGAAGTGTCAAGGGCAAAGATCCTAATTCAACCGTCACTGATTTGTTACATCCACCAATGAGTCAAAGCACACTAACACTGGAGGGTTAATTCTAAAAACTACCTTCAGGCTCACAAGATGAACTCTTAACATAGGAGGGATGGACTTGTCAGGATTCCTTACTACTTTTTTTTACCAATTGCAGACAAAACAGGTAATGACAAGCAAGCTGCTGTTAGAAGTGAGAGAGAAGTCTGGGACTGGGAAAGATTTTTGCCTTTATGAAGTCACATTTCGTATGTCTTGATGCCTTATGTGATATGATTATCCAATTATCAGGGAAGCTCTGAAAATCAAAAGAAGGGAGTGGAGTTTTTAAAACCAGTTTTTACAAACAGTCCCTTTATTCACGCTAAGAAATATAAAATTGCTTTTAAAAAGCCTGATTCTGAGCAGTTTAAAATATTAAAAAAAAAAAATCAAGAGTCTAGTTTTATGTTTTGGAAGAAACATCAAATTGTTTCTTTTTTTCTGAATTCAAAATCTACATTTCTTGGGTGATGGATATTGCATAATAGTGGATTTTCTTCTCCACAGGGTCTAACTTCACTGTCAGATTTTTAACAACATTGTGATGTATCATATATTTGGGATCATATGACCCATTTAGATCTTTTATCTAATAACCACAGACAACAGCTATAGATCTTACTGGGCATCTTCCTATACACAATTGGTGAAATAGGAGAGAGAAAGAAGATGCCTGACTATGTGAAAATCTATCATGATGTCAAAAGTCACTTCCAAATTATCACTCTCAAACTGCAATTTATCCAATGCAGTTTATTTACACTTATTACATATAAAAAACTACAACAAAATTTACGAGAACTCAAACAATTAATAATATACTATGCTTACCATCATAAAGTTGACCAAGTTGCAGGAATCTACTTGATTAGACTTGATTATATAGGCAAAAGGTTGTCATTAAAGACTTGTTACTGCAAGCATGATTTCATAAGGTAGACAGACTTTGTTTGTCATGAAATGAGTTGTTATGGAAGCACATTAACTCTCATTAACGGCCCACTGGGGTGATATGTGAAGTACCAAGATTTTTAGGCTGTATAACAAGATTCCTGGATGAGTAGACAAGCACTGAATTTACACTCAAGTACTTTTGAAAAAGTTATTCATTGGAGCTTTTAAAAGTAATTTTAGCTCTTGTGCAATAATTGAGTGAAATATTTTGGATCAATTTTCATTTGGAAACTACTCACTTGGTTAATTATAGATAAGAGGATGAGAAGTTTCAACAGCATATTGAAAATATCAGATATTTTGGTCTATATCCTTCCAGGTTAATATGAGAAATATTTATCAAGATTTTTATTGGTAGTTTTTCAGCCAAGGCTTTCATATTTACTGTTTTAGAAGCAACATGTTTTATTGTATATACTCCAAGGTTTATTCATGAATATTCTCCACGGATTAATAGCATAAAATCATTAGACTAAATAACAATAAGAAATCCTCTGGACTTCACATCCTGGTGGTAGGACTTTTAAGTTATCAACCTTATGAACTGGACAAGTCTCAGATTCTTTGGGCTTTCTTTACGTGTCAACTATAAATGATACTGTATAATGCTACTCCTCAAACTTAATATGAGGATCAAAATAAATACTGAATGTATGAATACTTTGTAAAATGCAAAAACATATGCAAATGTCAGTCATTATATTATGATATTCTTCGACTATTTCAATGAGCTGCATTTCCCATGTTTGGGTTCAAGAGAGGTGTATAATACATAAATGTAAGTTTCGTTGTGTCAAGTTCCTTTTAACTGTACTTCCCACCAGTTTGTCATTTATGTTGTAAAAGAGGCAAGGAAAAATTATGAATTGTACTCTAAACAATTTTCTCTGTCTTCATTTCCAAATAAAAGTATAAAATAAGAAAAGGAATAAAATCTTGTGAACAGATTTGAAATTCAAGGATTGATTTATCTAAAAAGTGAATCACTGAGGCTTCTTTCCATCAAACTGACTACAATACCTTTCTCTTTACCCTCAGGTTCAAAAATACCATTCTTTCATATCTCATAGACATTGCTTAACGATGTACTCAAATAAAAGAAAGAATTCAATAAATGAAGTGATGAGTCTGATCCATGAAGAGAATTGAAGAGTTCTTAAAAAAAATCTACTTCTAGAGAAATGGATTCCAGCATCAGACAGTTATCAGTTAACAGTTTCCAGAAGTTCAAATCCAGTGATTAGCAACAAAAAACAGAGGTGAAAAATAAATTTGTAAAACCTCACAGTTTTAGTGAATTTTTTTCAAATGAATAAATGATTAAAATGGCTCAATGAGGATCACACACAAAAGGGTGAGATATAATGACTATCTGATCTGTTAAAAGGAAAAAGCTTTTAAACTAATCGATCTTTTCCACAACAATTTATGTCATAGCTTTTAAGATGATCCCATCTTAAATGGGGCAGTGACAAAGAATTATGTATCTAATATGCTTGCTCATTGGGTAGATTTTCAGTACCCTAAGGAAATGCATTTGAGAGCTTTCGTTTTTAAAGGAGACTACACATTGAATTCTTGTAGATGATATTATGCTTAGTTTTATCCTTATTATTGCTAAGGGTTAGAAAGTAGGAAATTGAGACCAATACCTTTTTTGTTGTTGTTGTTGTTAGGCTTGATGGACAATCATGTAGCAATCATTTAACCTCCATGTGCTTCACTGCTAGCATTCCTCAAAGAACACTAATGTATGTCACGCTAATGCTTGCAATCCATCTACTTCATGGTTATATTACAAGGGTTAACTAATAAGGCTGATAAGCACTTTGCAAATTCAAAGCACAAGGCAGAAAAGATCCACCTTATGGTCGACTGATTTGAATCACCAATGATTATGGATCTCATGAATACTTTATTCCATTCTACAATAAAGCGAAGTCATATTGGTATTGTTTTAAACTTACCTTGAAGACATAAGGAATAAACACTTTGCATCATCTCTTACATAAAAATATTATTCAAGTGTTTTAGTTTTTAAGATATGCTACAATTGTATGCCATTTTTATATAGGATTATAAGGTGTTTTTTATTCCTCTGCTGTGATATTATCTTGTGGTAGAATATGTCATAATCACAGAAAAATAAAATAATCTAATAGGCCAGAAAACCAGGGTGGCTAAGAATAAGTTTCCTTTGGCTTCTAAGAAACAATATCCTAACCATAGGATAAGATAGATAAGCTCTGGGGAAAAGAGCAGGTTTCTGCATCTGGATTTAATATTCAATCCTAGCCATACCTACTTTAGCTGGCTGTCAAGGAGGAGACTAATTAGCACCAGAGTTGATGGGAGTTTTTGTGATGCCAATTTTTGTCTTTTAAGAACTGGATTAAACTCAAAATCATTTCCCACATTCTGCAAAATGAAATGCTTGACTATGTCTCAGCAAAGTCACAGATGAAATAATTTCCATCAGACTTTGACAATGACATGACAACTAGAGGTGGACAGTGAAGTACAAAGCAGGGTAATTATCCAAGGTAGTACAGACCAATCACACTTTGCTATGTGGATTTGTCTGCCTGGGCTGCCACAACAAGGTACTAAAGACTGGATGGTTTAAATAGACATTTATTTTCTCACATTTTGGAGCTTAGAAGTCCATGATCAAAGTGCAAGGAAATTCAGTTTGAGAGGAAAGTTCTCTTCCTGACTTGTAGGCAGTTACCTTCTTGCTGTGTCCTCATGTGGCCTTTCCTCTGAACTCGTGTAGAAACAGAGAGAAACAGAGCTCTGGTGTCTCTTTTCTTACAGGGATAGTTCCATCTGAGTAGTCTGCCTGCTTCCTCATGATCTCATTTAGTCTCAAATACCTCACGAGATATCTGAGACTATCTCCAAATACAGTAATGCTGGGGGTTAGGGCTTCGAAATATGCATTTTGGGGGAAACAATTCAGTCTATAACACTATAACATATTAGATAACTAATGTTCAAATGTTCTTTACTTCACTGTTCTAGGTAATTTCAGAACTTAGTATCCCTGTGTACTTTATGTGTGTAGACTAAGCATGCTGCTGCTGCTGCTGCTGCTAAGTCGCTTCAGTCGTGTCTGACTCTGTGTGACTCCATAGACGGCAGCCCACCAGGCCTCCCCATCCCTGGGATTCTCCAGGCAAGAACACTGGAGTGGGTTGCCATTTCCTTCTCCAATGCATGAAAGTGAAAAGTGAAAGTGAAGTCGTTCAGTCGTGTCTGACTCTTTGTGACCCCATGGACTGCAGCCTACCAGGCTCCTCCATCCATGGGATTTTCCAGGCAAGAATACTGGAGTGGGGTGCCACTGCCTTCTACTAAATTATTCCTTTTGTATTAATTTCCTAAATAATGTTTGTTCTAATTGAATAACAATTATATAGTGAAGAACAGTATATTAAAATTAAACTATCTTTAAGTAGCTGTTGAGAGACAGTAAAAAAGCCCCTCCTTGATCCTTCTCAGGATCTGTCATAGAGCCAGCTGGAAAAACTGACTGACTGATACAATATTAGGAATGTCACTTTTCTCACTCCGATAAATAACACATAGTATGTGGTTTTCTTGAAATCTAACCAGAAAGAACATAATTTCAGCCCATAATCCTGACTAAAATAAAAACCTTTTATAATGTAAAAAAGTGCCACCCAAGAAACCCTAGCATTGATTTAAATTATGAAAGATATAAGAATACTATCCATTCTTCAGCTTTTGAACTCTAACATCCTCATCTGAACCCCAGAGCAGCATCAAGGGTCTTTGAAGATGAAATTAAGTTAAGGATGTTGAGATGGAGTTATCCTGGATTAGAGTGGTCACCAAATCCATTGCCAAGTGACTTTATAAGCAGAGGAAGATTCAGAGAGCAGGTTACATGTGGATGGAGACAAAGATTATAGTGATAAAGCCATAGCCAAGGAATGCATGGAATCACCAGAAACTGGAAGAATAAGGGAAGAATTTGCCCCGAGAGACTTCAGAGGGAGTGTAGCTCTGCTAACCTTGATTTTGGATTCCTGGCTTCCAAACTATCGAACAATAAATTCCTGTTGTTTTAAGCTTCCTAGTGTGTGGCAATTTATTACAGCAGCTCTAGGAAAGTTATATAATCAGTGAGCTAGATAAATGATTTGGTAATTGATACCATGGCCATGAGCCATGGATGAAAGAGTCCAGAGGAGAACTGCATTAATCCTGTGCCCAGGAGCCAGGCTGATTACAGAGTCCTCATTGGCCAGTTAACTAACTGCACAGGTGTCAAGCATGTGAGAACTTTGGCTTTTGCCAAAAGCCTCCATGAGGAATCCCCAGAGGGGGCATGTCCTTGTTCCAGATTTTGAACTTTGCTTTGTTGCTCTCTGTCACCAGAGTGTGAAAGTTTAGTAGAAGGGTAAGCCCAAAGTATTATATTTACAATGATTACAAAATAAACCAGCTTCTCTGAGCTGCTTCAGTACTTACTATAGCACAAACCAAGAACAGGGTAAGAGTTAAGAGTTAAAAGAATATGTGTAAAGGATATGAGAGTCCCTGGACTGCAAGGAGATCCAACCAGTCCATTCTGAAGGAGATCAACCCTGGGATTTCTTTGGAAAGAATGATGCTAAAGCTGAAACTCCAGTACTTTGGCCACCTCATGAGAAGAGTTGACTCATTGGAAAAGACTCTGATGCTGGCAGGGATTGGGAGCAGGAGGAGAAGGGGACGACAGAGGATGAGATGGCTGGATGACTCGATGGATGTGAGTCTGAGTGAACTCCAGGAGTCGGTGATGGACAGGGAGGCCTGATGTGCTGCGATTCATGGGGTCGCAAAGAGTCAGACAAGACTGAGCGACTAAACTGAACTGAATTGAAAGAATATGAATAGCTACCAAGAAACTGAAACTTACCTGGGGAAATACTGTACAAACCTGAAAAGCACTGATCCTTTGAGATGTCATGACCAAACAGATGGAGTGGAACTTGGCTATATGGGCTCAAGAGCGGTAAAAAGAAGAAATATCTTTGAATAAGTAAAAACATCATTTTAAGGTCAGTGCAGAGGCATATTCTGCTTACCCAGACAGTCAGCTCACTTGTTCCTACACTCTGTGTTTCTGCTTTAAGACATAGTTGGGAAGGATGAGGAAAAATCTCAAGGGTAATCTGTCAAAGAGTATTAGGGGACTTTCACTAAAAAAATAAAAAAGAAAAAAGAAAAGAAAAATAGGTTTCAAATGTCACATTTAGTAACTTAAAAGAATATTTTTGCCCTTCATATGTCCTAGAGACATTAAGAAATAACACACATGCAGTAGATTCCCACATAAAACCATCTGCACATCTACTTCTAACTTCTAAAAGGTTTTCTATTTAAAACACATAGAGTAAATCTATTTGTGACCCCCCCCTTTTTTTTTTTACTTTGGTTCTACATAGCTGCTGTTCTGGGGCCTACCTCTAATCTTATGTGTCTTGTATGCCTTCAAAAGGCATTAAAAAAGCCATAGGGCTTGTTTCTGTCCAGAAATTATCTTAAAGTCTATGAGAGTCCATGCTATATAGCTCAACTGTTACTCCCAGCACTGCCCTGAGGATGCAAGGAAAATAGACTTCTTTGTTGCCAATTGATTTCACCCAATTCTTAATAATATTCCATTTGTCTATAACATTTTTATCTTTTAAAAGAAACTTTCAAGTTTTTCTCATTTCATTCTCACAAAGGGTCAAGTTCAAGGCCAAACTGTTCTCTGTATTGCCAGCTGGCTCCTTAAATTTCTGGCTTTGACTTTCCTGTATGCCACTAAATATTGGACAGGGAAGTTAAACAGGGACTTCTTAAGACTAATTATTTCTGTCCCAGGCAATGGCAACTCACATTCTACTATAATTTGTTCTTCTCACACATGAGAAAAGAAACAACTTTTGCTCATTAAGTGAGTCCTAACTTGGACTTAATATGTCAGAGGATCAATCTGATTAAGAAACAGAAGTAAATACATGACTATAGGAATGATTCTGCTGTGAGAAACAGACTTTGCCAATTTTCCCATTACTCCTTCCTTTCTAAGGAAAGTGTTATCTGGGACCTTTCCTTGCCATTAGGGCGAATAAAGCCAGGCATCCTGTATCACATTTTTAGGAAGCAGTTTGCTGTAACATCTTGCAATATGCTTGGATGTCTTGGATATCAGAAGACCAACCAGAAGGTCAGAAACTGAAAATTGTTTTGCCGAATAGTTTGAATGAATGTCTTAAGGTTATAAAAGTAAAATGTTATAATTTTTTTTTTGTATATGTCAACCTTTAGAAGTGAAAATATAATGGAAATGAAAGTAGAGAGAGCAGTGAAAGTCTGATTTTGCCTTTGTATTGTTATGTTTTAAGCACTCTTTCAAAAATCTTAAAACTGACATTTTAGAATGTTCCAAATGAAATGAAATACTTTCAAAGTTTTGTTTTTGCATAAGACTACAGATATATCCAAGATAAAACTTAGGATTCCCTGAGAAGTTAATTGTTTTGTCAAGATAACTAAAATATTATTCATTTATATTGTATAGAAAATTACAAGAGTTAGAGTAGATGGTACATATTTGAGACCAAAATATAAACTAGATCAAAAATTTAATAGTTCAAAAAATAAATGGCATAGAAATAATCTTATAAATAGAATATAGAAGATAAAACTTTTTCAAAGTTTTATGATACAAATGCTATGAAATCTATTTAATCAAATGGATATGCTTCCTCTACACTGGACAATTACTATGTAAACTCTCCAAAAGGTAATTCCATTTAGGATTAAGAAACAGGTCAC
Source organism: Capra hircus (assembly GCF_001704415.2). Lineage (NCBI taxonomy): Eukaryota > Metazoa > Chordata > Mammalia > Artiodactyla > Bovidae > Capra > Capra hircus. The sequence goes on from NC_030809.1 coordinate 81,833,463, forward strand.
AGATGAGAAAATATCTGCCTTCAAATTCTTGGGGAGAGCATAAATAGTGACTTTGGAATGAAATTTAGCAATAAATATAAAGAGTTTTAAAAATGTTCATACCTTGACATCCAGGAATTATCCTCCAAGAAACTAATCATAAAATAATCCAAAATATAATTAGGAACTGAAAGCCTTGTAAATATCCAACATTAGGGAATCACTTAGCACTTTATAGTACATGTCACATAATTACACAATGTGATTATATGTAATGGAATACTAAAAGTATGCATATGCCTTGCAACTTTCACAACATGACCAATGCTTATAACATAATATTTGCAAAATATTAGAAAATAAAATTGCATGAAACATATGACTCCAGATAAAATATTTTAACAATTTATATTTGTGATAATGGAATTATAAATGACTTTTGGAAACTATTGATTTACTTTTATTATTGAAGTTTGCCAATAACTTAATTTGCAAATTACTAGAAAATTCTCTGGAAAATAATGGATTTCATGTATAAAAATTCCTTTAAGAGTTAAGCTTATAAGTATCAGGATAGTAAGAGTGAAGAAGACTAATTTTAACATACATTAAATAGACTTCTGAAATACTGCTTCAAATTCTATAGAAAATTGAACTTACCAAGGGAATTTTCTCAGAGTGAAGCAACAGTTCATAGTGGCCTTTTATTTCAAATCTCAAGTCTTTTCAGAAGTGGCAAATCTGTCAAAATTCATGACTGTGCTTTAGCCCTCACCAAAGAACAATTATCCCTGAAGAATAATCTTGCTGTGAACATTCAGGAACCTAGTGCTCTCCACAATGCAAGAAAGAACTGTGTTGACTGTTTTCCATTTGCAATACTTTCTGAGAAATTGTATTTAGGTTTTTGAACATGAAGCTTTCACAATACAAAAAAAAAAAAAATCTGAAAATCTGATATACTTTAAATGCTTTATTTTACATTATTAAAGGACTCATAGATAAACAAGACTCACTAAACTGTACAGGTTAACATTTTCTTATTAGCTAGGTGAGAAAGTTTCCAGGAAGGAAAGGAAATATGTGATTGGAAGAAGATGAGAAGCCAGGAATTTAGAGGAAGCAGGCTGAGTTCCCTAGCTGTGATGGCAAAGAGACATCACAACATTTTAATCTAGAATGTCATATCTTTCCTTGCTAAAGTGCTATCATGGGATACATTTGGCTCACAGTAATGTAGGACAGGGGCTTCCCAGATGGCACTGGTGGTAAAGAACACACCTGAGAGTACAGGAGACATAAGAAATGGGAGTTTGATTCCTGGGACCGGGAAGATCCCCTGAAGGAGGGCATGGCAACCCCCTCCAGTATTCTTGCTTGGAGAATCCCATGGACAAAGGAGCCTGGCGGGCTACAGTCCATAAGGTCACTAAGAGTTGGACACGACTGAAGGGACTGAGCACACGTGCAATGGAGAACAGACTGAGTAAGACCTCTTGCTGAAAATAGATTCCATATCCAAACAAGGAAACTGAGAAGAAATTTCAAAGGAAACCAACAAGACTTAGCAAAGAACCTAGAGTTAGTAATATGGGAAACCACTCAGTTCAGTTCAGTCACTCAGTCGTGTTCAACTCTTTGCGACCCCAAGAATCGCAGCACGCCAGGCCTCCCTGTCCATTACATAGTTCTATATTTGAAGCCGAGAAGAAGGAGTAATTATTTGAAAATCAGATAAAATAGATACCAGAGTAGGACACATGAAAGGAGACAGAAGCTTTCATCTGCTGTGATCTGTCCAGGAGAATCAGTAAACTTACCTTACTCTTCCTTATCTCTCATTGACCAAATCTCAACTCTTAAAGAAAGATAATTTGTTAATACAATCAACAAAGTTTAGCCTCAAGGGTACAGAACAAGATGGTGAAGGGATGGTGAGTAGTTCCAAACAATTAAGAATGATTCAGCCCACATATTTTTAGTGGCAATACTTTTTTAATTGAATCCTCACCCTCCTTCCTTAACAAGAAAAATTACAGCTACCAATAAGAATAAAAATCAAGTATTGTAACTGGAAAAGAAGGATTGATAAACAGCATGAAATGGCAAAAAGATAGGACATTGAAAGATGAACTCCCCAGGTCAGTAGGTGCCCAATATATTACTAGAGGTCAGTGGAGAAATAAGTCCAGAAAGAATGAAGAGATGGTGCCAAAGTAAAAACAACACCCAGTTGTGTATGTGACAGATGATGGAAGTATAGTCCGGTGCTGTAAAGAACAATATCGCATAGAAACCTGGAATATTAGGTCCATGAATCAAAGCAAAGAGTCAACATAAAATTTTAGGAATCAGCAAACTAAAATGGACTGGAATGGGTGAATTTAATTCATATGACCATTATATCTACCACTGTGGGCAAAAATCCTTTAGAAGAAATGAGTACCTATCATAGTAAACAAAAGAGTCCAAAATGCAGTACTTGGATGCAATCTCAAAAACGACAGAATGATCTCTGTTCATTTCCAAGGCAAGCCATTAGAAATGACGGTAGTCCAAGTTCATGACCAGACCAGTAATGCTGAAGAAGTTGAAGTTGAATGGTGCTATGAAGACCTACAAGAACTTCTAGAACTCACACCCAAAAAAGATGTCCTTTTCATTATAGCGGACTGGAATGCAAAAGTAGGAATTCAAGAAACACCTGGAATAACAGGCAACTTTGGCCTTGGAGTAGAATGAAACAGAGCAAAGGCTAATGGAGTTTTGCCAACAAAATGCGCTGGTCATAGTAAACACCCTCTTCCAACAATACAAGAGAAGACTCTACACAAAGACATCACCAGGTGGTCAATACCAAAATCAGATTGAGTATATTCTTTGCAGTCAAAGATGGAGAAGCTCTATACAGTCAGCAAAAATAAGAACAGAAGCTGACTGTGGCTCAGATTATGAACTCCAAATTCAGACTTAAATAAGTAGGGAAAACCACAAGACCATTCACCTACAATCTAAATCAAATGCCTTATGATTATACAGTGAAAGTGACAAATAGAGTCAATGGATTAGATCTGATAGACGGAGTGCCTGAAGAACTATGGAGGGAGGTTTGTGAAATTGTACAGGAGGCAGTGAACAAGGCCATTCCCAAGAAATGCAAAAAGGCCAAATGGTTGTCTGAGGAGGCCTTACAAATAGCTATGAAAAGAAGAGAAGCAGAAGTGAATGCAAAGGAGAAATGGAAAGATATACCCATCTGAATGCAGAGTTCCAAAGAATAGCAAGGAGAGATAAGAAAGTCTTCCTCAGGGATCAATGTAAAGGAAAAGAGGAAACAATAGAATGGGAAAGACTAGAGATCTCTTCAAGAAAATTAGAGATACCAACAGGATTTTTCATGCTAAGATGGGTAAAATAAAGGACAAAAATGAATGACCTAACAGAAGCAGAAGATATTAAGAAGGTGTGGCAAGAATACACAGAAGAATTATACAAAGAAAGATCTTCATGACCCAGATAATCACGATGCTGTGACCACTCACTTAGAGCCAGATATCCTGGAATGCGAACTCAAACAAGCCTTAGAAAGCATCACTACGAACAAAGCTAGTGGAGGTGATGGAATTCTAGTGGAGCTATTTCAAATCCTAAAAAATTATGCTGTGAAAGTGCTGCACTCAATATGCCAGCAAATTTGGAAAACTCAGCAGTGGCCACAGGACTGGAAAAGATCAGTTTTCATCCCAATCCCAAAGAAAGGCAATGCCAAAGAATGCTCAAACTACCACACAATTGCACTCATCTCACACACTAGCAAAGTAATGCTCAAAGTTCTCCAGGCCAGGCTTCAACAGTATGTTAACTGTGAACTTCCAGATGTGCAAGCTGGATTTAGAAAAGGCAGAGGAACCAGAGATCAAATTGCCAACATCTGCTGGATCATAAAAAAACCAAGAGAGTTCCATAAAAACATCTACTTCTGTGTTACTGACTATGCCAAAGCCTTTGACTGTGTGGATCACACAAACTGTGGAAAATTCTGAGAGAGATGGGAATACCAGACAATCTGACCTGCCTCCTGAGATATATGTGTGCAGGTCAAGAAGCAACAGTTAGAACTGGACGTGGCTCAACAGACTGGTACCTAATAGGGAAAGGAGTATATCAAGGCTGTATATCGTTATCCTGCTTATTTAACTTATATGCAGAGTACATCATAAGAAATGCTGAACTGGATGAAGCACAAGCTGGAATCAAGATTGCTGGAGGAAATATCAATAACCACAGATATGCAGAAGACACCACCTTTATGGCAGAAAATGAAGAAGCACTAAAGATTCTCTTGATGAAAGTGAAAGAGGAGAGTGAAAAAGTTAGCTTAAAACTCAACACTCAGAAAACTAAGATCATGGTATCTGATCCCATCACTTCATGGCAAATAGATGTGGAAACAGTGGAAACAGTGACAGACTATTTCGGGGTGCTCCAAAATCACTGCAGATGGAGACTGCAGCCACAAAATTAAAAGATGCTTGCTCCTTGAAAAAAAAGTTATGACCAACCTAGACAGCATATTAAAAAGCAGAGACATTACAACAAAGGTCCTATTTGTCAAAGCTATGGCTTTTCCAGTAGTCATGTATCAATGTGAGAGTCAGACTATAAAGAAAGTTGAGCACCGAAGAATTGATGCTCTTGCACTGTAGTGTTGGGAAAGACTCTTAGAAATCACCTGGACTGCAAGAAGATCAAACCAGTCCACCCTAAAGGAAATCAATCCTGAATTTCATTGGAAGGACTGATATTGAAGCTGAAACTCCAATCCTTTAGCCACCTGATGCAAAGAACTGGCTCATTGGAAAAGACCATGATGCTGCGATAGTTTGAAGGTTGGAGGAGAAGTGGACAACAGAGGGTGAGATGGTTGGATGGCATCACCGACTCAATGGAATGAGTTTGAGTAAGCTCCAGGAGTTGGTGATGGACAGAGAAGCTTGGAGTGCTGCAGTCCATGGGATCACAGAGTCATACATGACTGAGCAACTGAACTGTACAAATATGAATAAAAATTAAGTATTTTAACTGGAGTAAAATGAATAATGAGAACGTAGGAAGAGAGATTAAAAAATGATGTTGCTGGTATCTTATCTATTTCAAGAGTTCTGTTGGCAGGTTCATTCTCTGCAGTAGGAAGTAAAAGAGCCAGAATATGGTGGAAAAAATTTTTTATTGAGTTTTGGTCAGATTTTAGACACAAGCAGAATACCTTCAAGAACCAGGTGACAAAATGTGGCTAAAAATTGGGGGCCAAGATCTCAACAGCTCTTCTTAGAACCCAGACAGTTCAATAGAGTGTTTCATAGTTCATATTTTTGTTGAATTGTTCATGGCAAGCAGAGTCCTCAGTAAGACTTCACTAGTAGTTTACACAAGGTGAAAACAAGGCATGGTTTGCAGATTAGGGCAAGCGATATTTGATGACTAACTTTGGCAAGAGATACCATTACAAAAGCAGCAACAGAACTGAATACTGAAGAACAGCAGCTGCAGAAGTGACTCAGCGGGACTTTTGTGACATAGTCGGTTTCTGGAAAAGGTAATTCATTTAAAATAGTATCTTTAAAGCATGGATAGGACACAGATACAGAGATGGAAGAGTATGTAAGGGCATAGAAAGGTGGCATTTACAAGTGAAGGAGAGGTCTCCAAACAAATACTGACAGCACCATTTTCATGGCCATACTACCCTGAACACACCTGAGCTTGTCTGATCTTGAAAGCTAAGCAGAGTCAGGCCTCGTTAGTACTTGGATGGGAGACAACACCTGGATCTTGAACTTTCAGCCTCTGTTACTGTGAAGAAATAAATTTCTGTTTTTCAAGTTATTCAGTTTTGGTATCTTGTTATGGCAATCTTGCACTCAGCGCAAGCGGCTGTGATGGCCGGCGCACCCAGCACGGCCGAGAGGAGCTACCCCAAGTCCGAGGTCAGGGGCAGCGGCTGAGAGTGCCAGGCTGCTATGGCACAGGAACAGCTGAGAGGAACCACCCCACGAATGAGGCCAGGGTCTGGGGCCGGGAAGATCAACCCACATCCAAGGAGCAGTGGCTGCGCTGGCGCAGGAGGGCCTAGAGGAGCTATCCCACGTTGAAGGTCATGAAGGGCAGTGGTGAGGAGATAGCCTTCATCCAAGGTAAGGAGCAGTGGCTGCGCTTCGCTGGAGCAGCCCTGAAGAGATACTCCATGCCCAAGGTAAGAGAAACCCAAGTAAGATGGTAGGTGTTGCAAGAAGGCATCAGAGGGCAGACACACTGAAACCATAATCACAGAAAACTAGTCAATCTAATCACACTAGGACCACAGCCTTGTCTAACTCAATGAAACCAAACCATGCCTGCAGGGCAATCCAAGATGGGCGGGTCATGGTGGAGAGGTCTGACAGAATGTGCTCCACTGGAGAAGGGAATGGCAAGCCACTTCAGTATTTTTGCCTTGAGAACCCCATGAACAGTATGAAAAGGCAAAATGATAGGATACTGAAAGAGGAACTCCCCAGGTCAGTAGGTGTCCAATATGCTACTGGAGATCAGTGGAGAAATAACTCCAGAAAGAATGAAGGGATGGAGCCAAAGCAAAAACAATACCCAGCTATGGTGTGACTGGTGATAGAAGCAAGATCTGATGCTGTAAAGAGCAATATTGCATAGGAACCCGGAATGTCAGGTCCACGAATCAAGGCAAATTGGAAGTGGTCAAACAAGAGATGGCAAGGGTGAACGTCGACATTCTAGAAATCAGTGAACTAAAATGGACTGGAATGGGTGAATTTAACTCAGATGACCATTATATCTACTACTGCAGGCAGGAATCCCTTGGAAGAAATGGAGTAGCCATCATGGTCAACAAAATAGTCCGAAATGCAGTACTTGGATGCAATCTCAAAAATGGCAGAATGAACTCTGTTCATCTCCAAGGCAAATCATTCAATATCACAGTTATCCAAGTCTATGCCCCAACCAGTAATGCTGAAGAAGCTGAAGTTGAAGGGTTCTATGAAGACCTACAAGACCTTTTAGAACTAACACCCAAAAAAGATGTCCTTTTCATTATAGGGGACTGGAATGCAAAAGTAGGAAGTCAAGAAACACCTGGAGTAGCAGGCAAATTTGGCCTTGGAATGAGGAATGAAGCAGGGCAAAGACTAATAGAGTTTTGCCAAGAAAATGCACTGATCATAGCAAACACCCTCTTCCAACAACACAAGAGAAGACTTTACACATGGACATCACCAGATGGTCAACACCAAAATCAGATTGATTGTATTCTTTGCAGCCAAAGATGGAGAAGCTCTATACAGTCAACCAAAACAAGACCAGAAGCTGACTGTGGCTCAGATCATGAACTCCTTATTACCAAATTCAGACTCAAATTGAAGAAAGTAGGGAAAACTGCCAAACCATTCAGGTATGACCTAAATCAAATCCCTTATGATTATACAATGGAAGTAAGAAATAGATTTAAGGGCCTAGATCTGATAGAGTGCCTGATGAACTATAGAATGAGGTTTGTGACATTGTACAGGAGACAGGGATCAAGACCATCCCCATGGAAAAGAAATGCAAAAAAGCAAAATGGCTGTCTGGGGAGGCCTTACAAATAGCTGTGAAAAGAAAGGCAAAAAGCAAAGGAGAAAAGGAAAGATATAAGCATCTGAATGCAGAGTTGAAAAGAATAGCAAGAAGAGATAAGAAAGCCTTCTTCAGTGATCAATGCAAAGAAATAGAGGAAAACAACAGAATGGGAAAGACTAGAAATCTCTTCAAAAAACTTAGAGATATCAAGGTCATATTTCATGCAAAGATGGGCTCGATAAAGGACAGAAATGGCATGGACCTAACAGAAGCAGAATATATTAAGAAGAGGTGGCAAGAATACATGGAAGAATGGTACAAAAAATATCTTCACGACCCAGATAATCATGATGATGTGATCGCTAATCTAGAGTGAGATCTTATCCAGGAGTAAATAAGTTGGAGGAAAAATAAAACTTTTTTTGCTTATCCTGGGTGAAGACCTATGCACACAATGTTAAGATTATGTTGTGAATCTACATTTATGCTAGACACCTTTATGAAAGTTGATTCGAAACATTATGCACTACTCTTAGTAAGTACTTGGAAAATTCTTGAGAATCAAACTGAAAGCAGTGATTCCCTTTAAAATATACTATGTCATTTAATCATTATAGAAGCTCTGCAAAATTCTATTTTATAATTATATAAAATCAAGATAACTCCCCAATTTCTTACAGCTTATGTATAAAAGAGCTTGAAATTCAATTGAACCACAATTGAAATTTGAATGTGAATTGAAATTTGAAATTTGAATGAACCACATATGTCTGCTACTGAAGTCCATAAACATTCAACTATGTTTGACTTTATTCCCTTCTACAACTTGCTAAGTTCTCAATAAGCAGTTTTAAAAAGAAAAGTGAATACAGCATACTAATGCATATATATGGAATTTAGAAAATGGTAATGATAACCCTGTATATGAGACAGCAAAAGAGACACAGATGTATAGGACAATCTTTTGGACTTTGTGGGAGAGGGAGAGGGTGGGATAATTTGGGAGAATGGTATTGAAACATGCGTATTATCGTATGTGAAATGAATTGCCAGTCCAGGTTCTACGCATGAGACAGGATGCTCTGGGCTGGTGCACTGGGATGACCCAGAGGGCTGGGAAGGGGAGGGATATGGGAGGGGGGTTCAGGATGGGGAACGCATGTACTCCCGTGGCAGATTCATTTCAATGCATGGCAAAACCACTATAATATTGTAAAGTAATTAGCCTTCAATTAAAATAAATATATTTACATTAAAATAAATAAAAATAAAAGTGATATACAATGATCCACAAATAAGAATATTAATTGAACAGAGCTTTAACATTTTAATAATTTGACTATTTAATTAATTCATAAATCAGTGTGCCACCTACTATGGTTTATTTAAAGAACAAAAACAACTATTAACATCAAAAAACTCACAGTTTAGGATGATAAAATTTTATAATGTGATACATTTAAAGAACAGCTCAGATAACTCATAAAATACTTTTTTGAGGAGTATTCACGTGGACTAAGACAAGAAAAGGTTTAAACTGATTTGAAAGGCATGGAAGATTTGCCAATATCTGATAAAATATAGAATTTATATTAGAAATATTGAATATATTGCAAAATGCTTTCTAAAAAGAAAATTAAATGTATGGCAAAACCAATACAGTATTGTAAAGTAAAATAAAAAAAAAGAAATCTTAAAAAAAGATATATTGGACATTAGAAATATCTCAATCAAGCATTTGTATTTAAAAAGTAAAATACATGGCTTGTGCTTTTTAAAAGATCATTTTCTGTGGAATTAATACATCATTTAGGAATAGGAGAGTATTTAATTTTGTGTATAATCTCTTTTCACCCTATCTTTAGTTTTCAAAGCTATAAAATAATGTACGTGTCAAATATTACCACATATATGTTTACATTCTAATAATAGTGAAGCTAAGAAGTCATTCTCTTTACTATTATACAGCAATATAACAAAGGCATGTTTATATCCTTCAAAACTTTATTTCTTAACTGGTGTTTGGCAAATCAGTACATATACTTGTATTTATGCAAATCAGTACAACCTGATAGATATTATCAGGTTTTACATACCAAAAATGCACTGAAAGATTTCAGAGTCAGTAACTCAGTAAAACTGAATTGAACAAACTTTAAAAAGTGCACCTCTTAAATATATTTAGAATATTTCACACAGAATTGTGAATTGTGGCCTTCCCTGAGAATGTGTCCTCTTCAGCTTTTCAAAACATCATTTGAATCTGAATATTTTTGTAAGAACTTCTGATATCCTAACAAGTTTAACTGTATATTAATAAAGTGGTAGTTTTGAATTCCATATCAATTATAAAGTAGTTTATTAAGCTATATAAAATGTCACTAAAATGACACAAATTCTGCTGACAAAACAAGCTTAATTATTTAAAGATATTTGGACTAAGATGGCTAACATTATCATAATGCCAAAGACAAACGGAACCAGAGTTGTGAAATTTCATAATACTTTTCACAGATTTGTAGCAGTTAGAAGTAACATTTATTTCTATACTTCATTGACTACACTAAAGCCTTTGACTTTGTGGATCACAACAAACTGTGGAAAATTCTTCAAGAAATAAGAATATCAGACCATCTCACCTGCCTCCTGAGAAACTGGTATGCAGGTCAAGAAGCAACAGTTAGAACTGGACATGGAACAATGGGCTGGTTCAAAATTGGGAAATAAGTACATCAAGGCTGTATATCGTTAACCTTCTTATATGCAGAGTATATCATGCACAATGCCAGGCTGGTTGAACCACAGGCTGAAATCAAGACTGTCAGGAGAAATATCAATAACCTCAGATATGAGGATTATACCACCCTAATGATAGAAAGCAATGATGAACTAAAGAGCCTGTTGATGAAGGTAAAAGAGAGTGAGGAAAAGCTGAATTAAAACTTAATATTAAAAAAAAATGAGATCATGTTAGCCAGTCTCATCACTTCATGGCAAATAGATGGGGAAACAATGGAAACAGTGAAAGAGTTTCTTTTCTTGGGCTCCAAAATCACTGCAGATGGTAACTGCAGCCATGGAATTAAAAGATGCTTGCTCCTTGGAAGTAAAGCTTTGAAAAACCTAGACAGCATATTAAAAAAGCAGAGACATTACTTCATCAACAAGTGTCCGTATAGTCAAAGCTACGGTTTTTCCAGTAGTTGTGTAAAGGTGTGAGAGTTGGACCATAGAGAAGGCTGAGTGCTAAGAAATCGATGCTTTCTAATTGTGGTGCTGGAGAAGACTCTTCAGAGTCCCTTGGGCAGCAAGGAGAGCAAACCAGTCCATCCTAAAGAAAATCAACCTTGAATATTCACTGGAAGGACTGATGCAGAAGCTGAAGCTCTAGTACTTTGGTCACCTGATGTGAAGAACAAGCTCTGGAAAAGATCCCAACTCAGGAGAAGACTGAAGGTAGCAGGAGAAGGGAACGACAAAGGATGAGATGGTTGGATGGCATCACCGATTCAATGGACGTGAGTTTGAGCAAACTCCAGAAGATAGTGAAGGGCACGGAGGCCTGGAATGCTTCCACGCGGTCTCAAACTGAGTGAATGAACAGCAGCGACTACAGTGAAAATGAGATGCCTCAGGTGAAAAGTTTAAGGGAATATAAAACTCAGTAATCAGAGGAATCATATGTAATTAAATATTTTTAAAAAGTTAAATTGAAAGTCTATAATAAAGAAAATATCAAAATTTTAAATACAAATAGAATAGTATTACTGAATTCTCCTTTTGTGTTAGGCTCTAGTATGACTGATCATGGTACTGATTCTTTGTCATGGTTTTCTCCACAGTTTAGGTAAAAATGACCTAAAATAAATTGTTTTATATTAAGATTAAAACATAAAATTAGTCTCATGGAAAATAGCATAGAATTTGCTGGATTCCCCATTAGTGATCTTATTTTTATTGTTATAGTAATGAGAAAAATGCAAGTAACAATAAAAATCTCTGAAAGTTTTTTTTCAAGGGGAAATGACTAACTTTTCCACTGATTTTTAGAAAGTTTCCTTCAGTTTCAGAGACTTCTTTCCCAAATTATTTGTGTGCTTTCAAACCAATATGTATTAGGGAAACTTATTTATATTGGAAGGATAAAAATCTCATTATCCAAAATCTATCTTTTGTGGCACCAGTTATTACAATAGCTTAAGTTTAGTGGTTTTGACAGAATATTTATGCTATTTTGTAGGTAACTAGAACACATGGAAAATTTCTTCAGTAACATTTGGTTGGCGCCTGGTGGCATTAAGGAAAAAAAAAATCTAGAACCTATTAAGGCAGTCATTTTCAATTTGCCCACTAGAAAAATCTGTTTCGTGCAGATTGTGTATTTATTTGAGCAGTATAACAGATGTAGAGTATATTTTGCCTTACGCTATTTTTCCTTATGTTTAATTGTAACTTAGAGCCAGAAAGAAGATGTAAAATACAATGAAGTAGGGAAGAAAAACACATTCAGAAAAGCAATTTTGATCATAAGCATGTGGTATCTATAGAAACTGTTATTTTGGAAAAGGGTTTGCCATTTCAGTGATCGAGTTAATGAAGATTTCATTTAGACCTCTATTTTAACATAGTAATTTCAATACATACTACACTTTATGCAGTTGAGCTGTTATATTGCTAATTAGGATTTTCAGAGTATTGGAATAAGAAATTCTTTTATCTCACAGGGAACAAACAAAATACTTAATATTTGAGATAAACATTTTTTTGTTAAATTTAGAAACAAACTACATTGTTGTGGAGAGAAATTTTGATGAGTAGATTCCTCAACGACAGCTGTGTGTTCTACCTCTCCTAGGAAAGGCAAGCATAATCCATAAACCTACCAGACCTCGCTATATTCTGGGAGAATATAAAGGTTTTAAGTTAGTTAGAGGAAGCATCCTTCAGTTTCTGAAGCTAAGCACCATATGGAATATTACAACATTTCTTAAACAAACATTGCAAAACAACAACAACAAAAAAAACTAAGTGGGAGGAAGAAGAAAAGGAAGGAAAAAAGCTACATGGTTCACTCCAAGCTGTTTTCTAACTTATTCATAAATTTCTGTATACCACGAGAACAGTTTTCTGAGACTATGGATTAACTAACCCTTTCTTCAATTTGTATGCAAAATTTCTATCTATTATGTACAATCTTTACTGTTACTGCGAGAAGAAGAATTTCCTATGTCACAGCTCCGTGTGTTCTAGGTAGTGGCACTTGAGGGCCTGAGCCCTGATCTACCACCCATCTTCCCACCACACTCTGACTCTAATGCGTGTGTGTCAGTTGCTCAGTCATATCCGACTCTTTGCGACCCCATGGACTTCAGCCCACTAGACTGCTTGGTCCATGGGATTACTCCAAGAAGAATACTGGAGTGGGTACACATTCCCTTCTCCAGGGGATCTTTCTGACTGAGGGATCGAACCCCAGTCTCCTGCATTGCAGGCAGATTCTTTACTGTCTGAACTTTCAAGGAAGCCAAGCTATAATAAGACTAGGTAAAAGGATGATGCTTATTGAATCATTTTATCCTCACCTTGATTTTCCTCAGGTCAAACACAAAGAATGAGTTTTCTACAATGCCAAGTGTGACTCTATTAATATCTTCAAATTAAACTGCATTATATCAATCACCTTTATCATTTTAAGAGTAAGCTGTAGTTGGATTTACCATTTCAATGTATTAATGTTATCCTTCCAATAAATTAATATGGTTATCACAGAACAAAAAAAAATAAAAAGCTATCTTTATGAGAACACTGAGAGAATATAGTTGGCTCTCTGTAGTCTTGAGTTCTACATCTTTCTATTCAACCAACAATGGATTAAAAAAAAAAAAATTCCAAAAAAGAAATTCCAGAAGTTGCCAAAAGCAAAACTCTAATTTGCCACTGCAACAATTATTTACATAGCATTTACATTTTATTATATATAATAATCTAGAGATTATACAAAGTATACAGAAAAATATGCAATAAGTTGTATGCAAATATTGTACCAGTTTATACAAGAAACTTGAGTATCTTAGAATTTTGGTTTTATGTGAGTCTTGAAATCAATCTCCACAGATACTGAGGGGCCAACACACTGAGAAGTATATTTTCCCATCTGTGTCATCATTTCAGAGGGCCACTATAATTTCTTAGAGAGATTTTTTTAATATATTTTTCTTCTACTTGGTACCTCAATTTAAGAAGTTATATTTAGCAAGAGTTTTCAAGCCAAAGGATTTATGTAAGCATACTGCATGATGTAAATTCAATAATCCAGGATGCATGTGAATGACAAACAGAAAAACAAAATAATATGTTTCAAATTTAAAAGAGCCATTGGAAAATATGTCCCAGGACAGACTTTCAATTCTCCTGTTACTGTTTCTGTTTCTGTGATGATCATTTGGTTTTTCTTCTTCTCTGTATTATCCCACTGTTCCCTCTTGATTTCTATTTACATATGAAGGGCTTCCCTGGTGGCTCAGATGGTAAAGCATCTGCCTGCAATGCAGGAGACCCAGGTTTGATCCCTGTGTTGGGAAGATCCCCTGGAGAAGGAAATGGCAGCCCACTCCAGTTCTCTTGCCTGTAAAATCCCATGGATGGTGAGCCTGGTAGTCTATAGTCCACAGTGTCACAAAGAACTGGACTTGACTGAGTGACTTCACTTTCACTTTTTCATGATAGCAAATCTAATATCCAAGCTGTACAAATCTAATGTTCTTGCTGCCAAATGAGTGGTCTTCAGGAAATTATATTTAAGCTAGCTACCACCAACAAAGGACACTCAATTTTTTGGAGGTTTGATTTATTGCTCTCACTGTGTCCATATAGTCAAAGCTATGGTTTTTCCAGTAGTCATGTATGGATGTGAGAGTTGGATCATAAAGAAGGCTGAGTGCCAAAGAACTGATGCTTTTGAACTATGGTGTGGGAGAAGGCTCCTGGGAGTCTCTTGGACTGTGAGGAGATCAAACTAGTCAATCCTAAAGAAAATCAATCCTGAATATTCATTGGAAGGACTGACACTGAAGCTGAAGCTCCAATACTTTGGCCACCTGATGTGAATAGCTGACAGATTAGAAGACTCTGATGCTGGGAAATGTTGAAGGCAGGAGGAGAAGGGGACAAGATGGTTGGATGGCATCACTGATTCAATGCACATGAGTTTGAGAAAACACTGGGAGATGGTGAATGACAGGGAAGCCTGGCGTGCTGTGTTTCATGGGGTTGCAAAGTGTCAGACAAGACTGAGCAACTGAATAACAACAGCAACTATGCAAAGAAAAGACCTGTTCTCCACTCTTTTCAAAAGAAAATTTCTGTGCACTCTAAATGGTGGACATTGAAATACTTGTAGTCATTTTGGGCTGAATTTGCAACAATAACCAAAAGAAATAATGAGGATTGAAAATATAATATATAGAGAATATATTTATTGATTTAACTGTTTACCTTACCAGGCACTATGCTAGCCTATGAAACATAGATTTAATTATGTTTCATATAACACCCTGGAGGAACTCAGTTTTCTTGGGCAGAGGGGGGAAGCATGTATTGGTTAGGGTCCTGCTGGAAATAAATGTCACAATCAAAAAAGTGAATGATGAAAGTTTAATGAAGGGACTACCTGAAAGGGAATGAGCAGAAGAGAGAACAGGTGAGTAGGGCCAATTAGAGCAGGAAGCATTTAACACCATGTACTAGATAAGCAGAGGAGTCAACTTGAAGGGGCAAAATGAAAATATCCACGTAGCACCAGAAAATTATATGGTAAGTAAAATATGGAACTGCGTAGAAAATTTTAAGAGTCATACAGTATTGGTGGGTAGGGACTGAGAAGTGGATAGAAACAGATGGGAACAATATCACTGTATGATGGTCCCTGGGGGGGGTGGTTTAGTCATTAAGTCTTGTCTGACTCTTGCAACTCCATGGACTGCAGCCCACCAGGCTCCCCTCTGTATGGGATTTTCCAACAAGCATAATGCAATGGGTTGCCACTTCCTTCTCCAAGGGATCTTCCCAAAGCAGGGATTGAACCTGGGTCTCCTGCATTGCAGGCAGATTCTTTCTCAAATGAGCCACCAGGGAAGTCCTATGATGATCTCTAACATTATCCATAATACTGTGTACTGACTTCACTTCTAGTTCAGGCACAAGGTGGTAATACTGATCAGATCATGACTTGATTTACATTAAAACAATAGAACAAATAGTATTTGTATTTTTTTTAATATAGGATAGTTATTTTTGAATAGATATTTTTCTTTGCAATAAACCTACCCAAAATAGTAGCTTCAATAAATTCTCACAGTAGCTTGTACCTACCAGAGTTCCTGTCATTTGCCTCTCTGCAACCCTCTTTTGCATCCCAAGGTGAATACTTATTTAAACAATGTTAAGTAAGAATATGGGAGTGATTTTATTCAAATAACCAGAAGTTCATCTCTTTTGTTCTCTGATTCTAAAGGGATTACTTAAATAACCTGTTATAGACTGAATGCTTGTGTCCTCCTAAAATGTATATGTTGAAATCCTAACTCCAAATATGACAGTTTTGGGAGATGGAGCCTTTAGGGAAGTATGAAAGGTCAAGGAGGTCTTAAGAACAGAGCCCTCCTTTGGCAGCATTAGTGTATTTTCAAGATGAAACCCTAGGGAGCTTTACTTTTCTCTCTCCCTCCCTCTCCCTTCACCTTCTCTCTCCACCACGTGAGCACACAGTGGGACAACAGCGCCTGCAAACCACAAAGCAGAGCCTCTTAACAATGATCTAATCAGCCAGTGCTTTGACCCCAGACTTTTTCACTTCAAGAACTGAGAGAAAATAAATTTATGTAGTTTAAGTCACCTAGGCTGTGGTATTTTATAATGGCAGCCTGAGCTGCTAATATAGAACCAAAAAAGTCTGTTAATATATTGTCTTATATTCTCTATTATTTTACTAAAAAGGAAAGAATGAGGGGAAAAAAAGAACCAAAACCTAAACTCTTAACTAGAATTTGGATTAAAATCAAATATGCTTTGATCAGGGGAAATTTCCTTGAGTAAGGTTATGGCCTCTGTTTTAAAGAATGCAAAAGAGGTTAGTTAGGCCAAGATGAAAAAAAAAAAAAAGCCGGGTGGGGGGCGGGAATCATTTTATGAACCAGGGTCACATGAAGAAGACATAAAGGTGAAAACAGTATAATGACTCAGAAAAACAATATAATAGCTCAGAAAAATAAGACGTGGATGAAGTAAGAAGTTTGAAGCAAAGAAGGATGGGGGATGAGGTCATTTGGGAGCAGATCAACTGGTTAAAGAATATTTGAAAAATTGCAATATAAATATCTACTGAAAATCTTCCTTTGAAATATAAAGACTTGTGGGTGTTTGTTCTTTGTGTGTGCTCTGATCACAATTGCTTATTTGGAACTTAGAGGACTCATTAAGAAATACTACCATATAGTTTCTATTTTTAATAGAACATCCTAAGTTGGCCTTTGTCCGAAATTTCCTATTCATTTTATGAGAGAGAAAAGCCTTGGCACATAAGAAGGTCAGCTTCAGACATTTCCTGTGTAGTTATTTCAGCAAACATGAAAAACTCCCTGCAGATTAAATATAGTATTTATAAAGGGGGTATACAGGGAGGGAATATACAGCAGTAGAAGGTAAAACTCAAATTAGTTTACTCTTAGGCTGGAAATTTAGCCAAAACTTTGATCTTGGCTTTTATTTTTGAAAAAGGGTCCATAATAATAATTTTCAATGAATGGGTTATTTCAGGAAATGAAAACAACACAAAATGTTGTGTTAGGTAGTGAATAAACAAAAGTGCCACACACAAAGATGTTTATCTAGAAGCATGGCTCCTTTTTCAAGAAATTTGTGTGCTTACCTTCTGGTTAAAAAATAAATAAATATTTAATAATATTTTAACTATACTAATAAACATATTTCAAATGTAAAAATTTCTGAATTAAAGAAGATTCTTAAAATTGATAAAGCTTACCAGGCAAAAGTTACAAATTAGCTATTATTGCTTCAGCAAGCCTGAAATTAATCATAGTTGTTCATATGGTCCTCACATCAATTGAGTTATGTGCATTATTTGTACTGAGTGTGTTGCACTTAATTGCAGCTTAAAATAACTCTTAAAATTTTGAAACTGTGATCCAGCATGGAAACAAAAATGTGTGTGAGTAGAATAGTATGGCAATATAGCAGATTAATATATGATTAAAAAAAAACTCCATGGCAAGACAGAAGAAAAGTTTATTAGCAATAGCTGTTGAAAACAAATTTCAAGTGATTTTTTAAAGCATTGTATTACATGTAAATTAACTATATTTCTACTTTCTTGATGTTCCTTAAAAGAATAAGGAGGTGAATGGATGGCATCACCAACTCAATGGACATGTGTTTGAGCAAATTCTGGGAGATAGTGAAGGACAGAGAAGCCTGGCATGCTACAGTTCCTGGGGTCCCAAAGAATCGGATACAACTTAGCAACTAAACAATGACAACTGATGATGTCTTAGATGTATTGAAGTACAAGAAAGAGATTTTTTCCCCCTAAACTGTGTTATTATAAAAAAACGATTATAACCAGCTTTTACAATGTCTGGGATCACGTTTGAAAATTTAAAAATAGATATCACTCTATGTAGTTGGTCTTAAGAAATAACAGAAAATTATCCAAGCATTATTTTTACATTGTAATACAATTCTGTCATTGTTATGGTTTAGTTGCTAAGTCATATCTGACTCTTTTGCAACCTCATAAACTGTAGCTTTTCAGACTCCTCTCTCCATGGGATTTCCCAGGCAAGATCACTGGAGTGCATCGCCTTTTCCTTCTCCAGGGGATCTTCCTGACCCAGGGATCAAACCTGCATCTCCTGCAATGGTGAGTGGATTCTTCACCACTGTGTCACCTGGGAAGCCCAATATAATTCTGGAGTTGTTAAAGTAAACAAGAATTTAGCAATGATTTTAAAATCTGAAGTCTAGATACATGGTTTGTTTATGCCAAAGAGATACACGATGCTTAGGGAAAATAAAATACTGGAAAATTGAGAAACAGTAAATTTGGAAAACTCAGCAGTGGCCACAGGACTGGAAAAGGTCCATTATCATTCTAATCCCAAAGAAAGGCAATGCCAAAGAATGCTCAAACTACCACACAATTGCACTCACATGCTAGTAAAGTAATGCTCAAAATTCTCCAAGCCAGGCTTTGGCAATATGTGAACCATGAACTTCCTGATGTTCAAGCTGGTTTTAGGAAAGGCAGAGGAACCAAAAATTAAATTGCCAACATCTGCTGGATCATGGAAAAAGCAAGAGAGTTCCAGAAAAACATCTATTTCTGCTGTATTGACTATGCCAAAGCTTTTGACTCTGTGAATCACAATAAACTGTGGAAAATTCTGAAAGAGATGGGAATACCAGACCATCTGACCTGACTCTTAAGAAATCTGTATGCAGGTCAGGAAGAAACAGTTAGAAAAGGACATGGAAAAACAGACTGGTTTCAAATAAGAAAAGGAGTACGTCAAGGCTGTATATTGTCACTCTGCTTATTTAACGTATATGCAGAGTACGTGAGAAACGCTGGACTGGAGGAAGCACAAGCTGGAATCAAGATTGCCGGGAGAAATATCAATAACCTCAGATATGCAGATGACACCACCCTTATGGCAGAAAGTGAAGAGGAGCTAAAAAGCCTCTTGATGAAAGTGAAAGTGGAGAGTGAAAAAGTTGGCTTTAAGCTCAACATTCAGAAAATGAAGATCATGGTATCCAGTCCCATCACTTCATGGGAAATAGATGCAGAAACAGCGGAAACAGTGTCAGACTTTATTTTGGGGGGCTCCAAAATCACTGCAGATGCTGACTGCAGCCATGAAATTAAAAGACACTTACTCCTTGGAAGAAAAGTTAAGACCAACCTAGATAGCATGTTCAAAAGCAGAGACATTATTTTGCCAACCAAGGTCGGTCTAGTCAAGGCTATGGTTTTTCCTGTGGTCATGTATAGATATGAGATTTGGACTGTGAAGAAGGCTGAGTGCCGAAGAATTGATGCTTTTGAACTGAGGTGTTGGAGAAGACTCTTGAGAGTCCCTGGACTGCAAGGAGATCCAACCAGTCCATTCTGAAGGAGATCAGCCCTGGGTGTTCTTTGGAAGGAATGATGCTAAAGCTGAAACTCCAGTACTTTGGTCACCTCATGCCAAGAGTTGACTCATTGGAAAAGACTCTGATACTGGGAGGGATTGGGGGGTAGGAGGAGAAGGGGACAATGGAGGATGAGATGGTTGGGTGGCATCCCCGACTCCATGGACATGAGTCTGAGTGAACTCCGTGAGGTGGTGATGGACAGGGAGGCCTGGCGTGCTGCAGTTCATGGGGTCGCAAAGAGTCGGACACGACTGAGCTACTGAACTGAACTGAACTGAACTGATCACCTATACTTGCATTGATGATAATGATATCTCAACCGTGTGGAATCATAGGATCTAGCCTGGGTAGCTAAGTAAATACCACATGTTTTTATACTATCTCTACTTTCTCTCACTACAAATCCTAGTTAAAATAGATAGAAGAGAGAGTCTGTTACCAATAGGACAGAGTGAATACTGAATCTTTGCACAAGTATCAGTTATAAACTCTGGTTCCATTCTTATGCAAATGAGGGTTATATACTCTGAACAAAATATATTAAACTACTATCTAGGGCTCTAGAAAGTTTTAAAGTAAAGTTAGTCAAATATTGAAAGTAAGTCAAAATTTGGAGTAACAAAAATATATTGAAGTAAATTTTGCAGTTTTATTTTTGTTCCCCTGAAGGTGGCCATAAATTTCTGACCAAGATGGCAGAGTATGAGGGGCACACTTCTGGAAAAAAGAGTCTAAATATGTTTGCTTGAAAAATCAATGGAAGGAATTCAGGACAATAAAATTCTGCTAGAGATTTAGGAAAACCCTAGAAAGGAGACTGCCAAAAAAGAAGGAAAATGTCCATGTGTATCAGCCCAGATTTACAGCTGACTCCAAATCTGCATGGGGAAAACTGAAAGCAGCTTTCTGCTAGGGCCGAAAGCGCTGAACTGAGATGTGAACTGCCATATAATCACTGCATGTCATTTTAAAGTTTGAGTTTAGGCAATTTAATTGCCCAATAAAACAAAAACATGCATACTTTGGGGGGATATATGGAGAATTCATGGTCTACATAACATAATATATAAAGTGTTCAGGATAAAATTGACATCCTTAACATACAGGAAGCAAGATTGTATTACTCTGTTTTAAGAATAGGCAATAAACTGGTGCAAAACTTGTGATGACCAGGAAGTAGAATTATCAGAAGCTGATATAAATATGTTTAGTGGTCAGGTAAAGGAAAATATGAAGAGAGCTGAGCGCCAAAGAATTGCTTTTGAATTGTATTATTGGAGAAGACTCTTGAGAGTCCCTTGGACTGCAAGGAGATCCAACCAGTCCATTCTGAAGGAGATCAGCCCTGGGTGTTCTTTGGAAGGAATGATGCTAAAGCTGAAACTCCAGTACTTTGGCCACCTCATGCGAAGAGTTGACTCATTGGAAAAGTCTCTGATGCTGGGAGGGATTGGGGGCAGGAGGAGAATGGGACGACAGAGGATGAGATGGCTGGATGGCATCACTGACTTGATGGACGTGAGTTTGAGTGAACTCTGGGAGATGGTGATGGACATGGAGGCCTGGCGTGCTGCGATTCATGGGGTCATAAAGAGTCAGACATGACTGAGCCACTGAGCTGAACTGAACTGAAAGTAAAATATGCTCATTTAAAAACCGATAGGAATATTAGAAAAGAAGTAGAAAATATAAGAAATAACCAAATGTAATGTCTAAAGAAAATTTTGGAACTGAAAAATAACAACATTTAAAATAAGAAATATACTAGCTTTACTTATTAATAAAAGAAATAGAAGAAAAAGTAAAATTGAAGGCAGATTATATATATAAGTATAAATATATAAATATATATGTATATAAATTATCCATTGAGAAGAGTCTTTATAAAAGACTGTAAGATGTACAAAGTTTTAGAGATCTAAGCAAGGTTAATCAAAAAATTCTACTTTCTCAAAAGGGGATGAGAGAAAGACTAAAGATAACGACATATTTGAATAAACAGAGGCAGGAAAGTAAATGTGATAAAACATATAAATTCACAGACTTAAGAAACTTAGCCCATTAGTGCAAGAAACCTATTAAAACCTAAATTAGATAAATTTGAAAAAATTCACATCTAGGCATATGAGAGTCATATACTAAAAACTAATATGAAAATAAAATTTTGCAAAAAAATAAAAATGACAATAGAAAAAATTACATATTAAGCATAAGGAAAATACAATCTAAACCATTATAGACTTCTAAACAAAAACATGAAGAATATAAGATAACTGAAAACCTTTGAAAGGACTGAAAGCAAAACAAGACAAACAAAAAACAAACATTAACAAAGAAAGAATTCTGTGTTCAGTGAAAATATCCCACAAGAACTAGGTTTATAGGCATTTTTCATGTAAATGAAAAATTTAGGGAATATGCTAACTTCAGACTGATACAGAAATACAGTCTAAAATAAATTCTGTAGGTTGAAGAAAAATGATAGCAGAGGACACTTGAATACTCAAGAGAAAATAAAGAGCATTAGAAATAATAAACGTGTAAATAAAGCTATATTTGCTCCCAATTTATTTAAACACATATATTTGCATAACAGGTATATTTTTGCATAAATGGGTGAAAAACATGGTGATGACAATGAGAGTTCCAGAAAAACATCTACTTTTGCTTTACTGACTATGCCAAAGCCTTTGACTGTGTGGATCACAACAAAATGTGGAATATTCTTCAAGAGAAAGGAATACCAGACCACCTATTCTGCCTCCTGAGAAATCCATGTGCAGGTCAAGAAGCAATAGTTAGAACTGGACATGGAACAATGGGCTGGTTCCAAATAGGAAAAGGAGGACGTCAAGGCTGTATATTGTTACCCTGCTTATTTAACTATATGCAGAGTACACAATGTTAAATGCTGGGCTGGATGAAGCACAAGCTGGAATCAAGAATAACAGGAGAAATATCAATAACCTCAGATACTCAGATAATACCATCCTTACAGCAGAAAGCGAAGAACTAAAAAGCCTCTTGATGAGGGTGAAAGAGGAGAGAGAAAAAGTTGGCTTAAAACTCAGCATTCAAAAAATGAAGGTCATGGCATCCAGTCCCATCACTTCATGGCAAATAGACAGGGAAACAATGGAAACAGTGACAGACTTTCTTTTCTTCAGCTCCAAAATCACTGCCGATGGTATCTGCAGCCATGAAAGTAAAAGATGCTTTTGCTCCTTGGAAGAAAAGTTATGACCAACCTAGACAGCATATTAAAAAGCAGAGACATTATAACAAAGTCCATCTAGTCAAAGCTATGGTTTTTCCAATAGTATGCATAGATGTGAGAGTTGAACTATAAAGAAAGTTGAGGACCGAAGAACTGATGCTTTTGAACTGCGATGTTCGAGAAGACTCTTGAGAGTCCTTTGGACAGCAAAGAGATCAAACAAGTCAATCCTAAAGGAAATCTGTCCTGAATATTCAATGGAAGGACTGATACTGAACCTGAAACTCCAATCCTTTGACCACCTGATGCGAAGAATTGACTTGTTGGAAAAAGACCCTGATGCTGGGAGAGATTGAGGTGGGAGAAGGGGACGACAGAGGGTGAAATGGTTGGAAGTCATCATTGACTCCATTAACATGAGTTTGAGCAAGCTCCAGGAGTTGGTGGTGGATGGGGAAGCCTGGTGTGTTACAGTCCACCAGGCTCCCCTGTCCCTGGGATTTTCCAGGCAAGAACATTGGAGTGGGTTGCCACTCCCTTCTCCAATGCATGAAAGTGAAAAGTGAAAGTGAAGTCGCTCTGTCTTGTCTGACCCATGGACTCCATGGACTGCAGCCTACCAGGCTCCTCCATCCGTGGGATTTTTCAGGCAAGAGGACTGGAGTGGGGTGCCATTGCCTTCTCCGAAAATATTCTTAACTTGAATATTTTACTTTTAAATCTGTATTTTTCTTTAAGAAAAAATAACAACCTAATATTTTACCTCAGGAATCTAGCAGAAGAAAAGCAAAGTAACTCCAAGGCAAGAAATAATAAAAAATAAGAGTAGAAGAACCCAACTAGAAGAAGAACAATAAAGAAAATTAACTGTTTAAAAGCTGGTTCTTTGAAAATATCAATGAATTTGACAAAGAACTAGCTGGACCAATCAATGAAAATCAGAGAATACAAATCACCAGTAACAGGAAGAAAACAAGATTGTTACTAAAGTTCCTATAAGACTACTAAAGATCCTGAAGGGACATAAAAGAATATTATGAACAAGTTTATACCAATGAATTAGCAATTCGTATGACAGAGAAAATTCCTTCAAAGACACAGGTTCAAGAATCACTAAAGTAGTAACAGATAAACTGGATAGCTATCTTTAGGTCTACTAATGAAATTTAGTTCAAAGCTACAAAACTTTTCCACAAAACAAACAGAAACACACATTAGCCCTCTAAACAGAAAAAAAAAACCCTCTCTAAACTCAGATGATTCAATCAGATGATGGCAAATTCTATCAAATACTTCAGGAAGAAGTAACCATACAGACAAAAAGTGTTTTACACAACTCTTCCAGAGACTAGAAAGGCAGAGTAATATTTTCCAATGAGTTTTATAAGAACAACATTACCAAAAGCAAAAAATTTACAAGTAAATAAACCAGCAGATCATCTATACCCCTAATAAACATAGGCACAAGTATTCACAGAAGATATTAGCAAAGCAAATACAGCAATATATATGTATATTTAAGAAAGATAATGAACAAGTGGGATCTATCCCAGGAATGCAAATATTAGGCCAATTTGAAAATGAATCTCTAATTTATCATAATAATAGAATAAAGATAAAAGTCTGCAAGCCAATTTAATAGATGCAATAAAAATCTTCAGAAAGATACATTAAAATATCTCAGAAAAGTAGCAATTAGTAAGAACTTCCTCATTCTGATAAAAAGAATTAAAAAAATACACAGGCTCAGAAACACAGTCTTAGAGTTTTAACATGATTTTAAATTCAAAATACTAGTGATAGAACACTAGGACAATGGAAATACAGTCACAGTGTCTTAGAGCTTTTCTTTGTGTACTGTTACATCAGTCTACTCAGAAACTAACACTTCAACTAACAAATACTCATGCCTTCTATATTCTAGACTTAAGATACCCCACACTCTACTAAGTTTTCCTCACTTATAAAAAGATAACAGTAAAGAATTTTAAAATTAAAAAGAAACAATATTGTTTATCTCACAGTGCTTTGGAAAGATGAAAGGAGTTAATTTATGTGAGAGGCTTAGAATAGTACCTGACAATTCCCTGGTGCCTCAGACGGTAAAGCATCTGCCTGCAAGGCAGGAGACCCAGCTTCGATTCCTGGGTCAGGAAGATCCCCTGGAGAAGGAAATGACAATCCACTCCAGCACTCTTGCCTAGAAAATCCCATGGACGGAGGAGCCTGATAGGCTACAGTCCATGGGGCCCCGAAGAGTCGGACATGACTGAGCGACTTCACTTTCACTTTCACATAGTATTTTGTGTATTATTTATTATTAAATCTGGGCTTCCCTGGTGGCTGAGACAGTAAAGAGTTTTCCTGCAATGCTGGAGACCCAAGTTTGATCTCTGGGTCAGGAAGATCCCTAGGCGAAGGGAATGGCAACTCACTCCAGTATCCTTGCCTAGAGAATCCATGGACAGAAGAGCCTGGTTGCCATAGTCCATGGGGTTGCAAAGAGTCAGACATGACTAAGCAACACAGAATAATATTATTAAATATATAACAACTTATGAAACTAATCATTTTTATATTATAACTATAGATAAGAATCCCACATATTATGCTTTAGCCAGAATGTTGACATTTTAATGTCTCCTAACTGTTATTTTTGGGGAATATATCTTCACTCAAATTGATTTCATTTAAAATCATTATTTTATTTATTGTAATAAGGGTATCTTCTGAGTAAAACTTTAGTGACACAACTTCACATATTCATAATATTTATATTTAGTTGATAACAACCTGTCTGAGCTGTAAGAACATTTTGTGGAGCCCAATACCATACAACGAACAAAGCTAGTGGAGGTTATGGAATTCCAGTTGAGTTATTTCAAATCCAAAAAAATGATGCTGTGAAAGTGCTGCACTCAATATGCCAGCAAATTTGGAAAACTCAGCAGTGGCCACAGGACTGGAAACTATAAGTAAGGTGAAAAGACCGCCTTCTGAATGGGAGAAAATGAAGCAACTGACAAACAACTAATCTCAAAAATATACAAGCAACTTTAGCAGCTCAACTCCAGAAAAATAAACGACCCAATCAAAAAATGGGCCAAAGAACTAAATAGGCATTTCTCCAAAGAATAGATACAGATGGCTAACAAACACATGAAAAGATGCTCAAAATCACTCATTATCAGAGAAATGCAAATCAAAACCACAATGAGGTACCACTTCACACCAGTCAGAATGGCTGCGATCCAAAAGTCTACAAGCAATAAATGCTGGAGAGGATGTGGAAAAAGGGAACCCTCTTACACTGTTGGTGGGAATCCAAACTAGTACAGCCACTATGGAGAACAGTGTGGAGATTCCTTAAAAAATTGCAAATAGAACTGCCTTATGACCCAGCAATCCCACTGCTGGGCATACACAGCGAGGAAACCAGAATTGAAAGAGACACATATACCCCAATGTTCATCGCAGCACTGTTTATAATAGCCAGGACATGGAAGCAACCTAGATGTCTATCAGCAGATGAATGGATAAGAAAGCTTTGGTACATATACACAATGGAGTATTACTCAGCCGTTAAAAAGAATACATTTGAATCAGTTCTAATGAGATGGATGAAACTGGAGCTGATTATACAGAGTGAAGTAAGCCAGAAAGAAAAACACCAATACAGTATACTGACACATATATATGGAATTTAGAAAGATGGTAATGATGAACCTGTATGCGAGATAGCAAAAGAGACACAGATGTATAGAATGCACTTTTGGACTGTGAGGGAGAGGGAGAGGGTGGGATGATTTGGGAGAATGGCATTGAAACATGTATACTATCATGTAAGAAACGAAGCACCAGTCTATGTTCAATACAAGATACAGGATGCTTGGGGCTGGTGCACAGAGATGATCCAGAGAGATGACATTGGGTGGGAGGTGGGAGGGGGATTCAGGATTGGGAGCTCATATACACCTGTGGCAGATTCATGTCAATGTATGGCAAAACCAATACGGTATTGTAAAGTAAAATAAAGTAAAAATAAAATTTAAAAAAAAAAGAAAAAAAAAAAAAAGGTCAGTTTTCATCAAATCCAATCCCAAAGAAAGACAATGATAAGAATGTTCAAACTGCCACACAATTGCACTCATTTCACACGCTAGCAAAGTAATGCTCAAAATTCTCTAAGCCAGGCTTCAACAATACATGACTGTTAACTTCCAGATGTACAAGCTGGATTTAGAAAAGGCAGAGGAACCAGAGATCAAATTGCCAACGTCTGCTGGATCATCGAAAAAGGAAGAGAGTCCAGAAAAATATATATTTCTGCTTTATTGACTATGCCAAAGCCTTTGACCGTCTGGATAGCAATAAACTGGAAAATTCTGAAAGAGATTGGAATACCAGACCCCCTGACCTGCCCGCTGATAAATCTGTATGCAGGTCAGGAAGCAACAGTTATAACTGGAAAAACTGTTTGGCTCCAAATAGGAAAAGGAGTATGTCAAGGCTATATATTGTCACTGTGTTTATTTAACTTATATGCAGAATACATCCTGAGAAATGCTGGGCTGGAGGAAGCACAAGCTGGAATCAAGATTGCTTGGAGAAATATCAATAATCTCAGATATGCAGATGACACCACCCTTATGGTAGAAAATGAAGAACTGAAAAGCCTCCTGATGAAAGTGAAAGAGGAGAGTGAAAAAGCTGGCTTAAAGCTTAACATTGAGGAAACTAAGATCATGGCATCTGGTTCCCCATCACTTCATGGCAAATAGATGGAGAAACAGTGGAAACAGTGACAGACTTTATTTTGAGGGGCTCCAAAATCACTGCAGATGGAGACCACAGCCATGAACTAAAAAGACGCTTACTCCTTGGAAGGAAAGTTATGACCAACCTAGATGACATGTTAAAAAGCAGAGATATTACTTTGCCAACAAATGTCCATCTAGTCAAGGCTATGGTTTTTCTAGTAGTCATGTATGGATGTGAGAGTTGGACTATAAAGAAAACTGAGCACCAAAGAATTGATGCTTTTGAACTGTGGTGTTGGAGGAGACTTTTGAGAGTCCCTTGGGCTGCAAGGAGATACAACCAGTCCATTCTAAAGGAAATCATTCCTGAATGTCCATTGGAAGGACTGATGTTGAAGCTGAAACTCCAATACTTTGGCCACTTGATGGGAAGAACTGACTCACTGGAAAAGACCCTGATGCTGGGAAAGATTGAAGGCAGGAGGAGAAGGGGAAGACAGAGGATGAGATGGTTGGATGGCATCATTGACTTAATGGACATGAGTTTGAGTGGACTCTGGGAGCTGGTGATGGACAGGGAGGCCTGGTGTGCTGCAGTCCATGGTGTCGCAAAGAGCACATGACTGAGTGACTGAACTGAACTGAACTGATACCATAGTAGTCATATTTTCAATAACAATTGACAGAGAAGATTACATAATGACAAAAATATAGTGTTCAGTATAAGAATGCACTAATGAATTTTCATTTCATTTATCAATATATAGAGTTTTGAATAATAAAGGGTATTGAGCAATTATATGATGTGCTTACTCACTTCATATAACAAGTTTATAATGTAAGGATTGTTATCTGCATTTTGTAGATGAAAAGATGTAAGTTAGGGCAACTTGAGTAATATGTTCAGTGCCTCACTCCTAGAGGAGATAATGGATTCAGAGTCAGATATGGCTGATTCCAAGTACATTCATATGTTGTGTCTCATAGTGGTGTTCCAGATGTACCATTCAGTAACACTGGAACCAAAATGTGCTGCCTGTACAGAATCCTTGCAATAGCTGAATTCCCCAAGCGCCTGAGTCCCACAGTCTGAGAAGTGGTGTTTTGCACCGCTGAGCAGTGCATGCTTCGTATGCTGTTGCATTGCCCGTCAGAGCTTTACAATAACACACATGACTCTCGCTTCCCTGGCTTCCTGCACACTGGTAAAAGTCATTCCTGAGAGCCTGCTTACCTCTTATTCTCTTGAGAAAACCAGGATATTGCCCCCTTCTGAGCTATACTTACTATTTTCTGTTTCTTCACAACACACTTTTTAATACTATAATGTCCTAGTACATTCAGTCTTTTCCTTGGAAATTAATTGCATACTAGCAGCAGTTCCATCCTTCCCCATTGATTAATTCCCTCCCTTTAAGTCTCTGTGATTTATTCTAGTCATGTTTGTCATTAACTAAGATTTTTAAAGATTATTAAAAACAAAATTATCTTCTGTAGGCACACCCTGACAATCAGAGGTGCACATTTACTCTTTCTAGCTGACAGAATGCAGTACATACTTGAAGTATGGGACATTTTTTTTTTTCTGTTCAAATTAGAAGTACATTATAAAAGTAATAGAAAAAGCTAATAGACTATAAAAATTTTTAAACTAGAAAACATAAATCCCTCTGATTCTTACTTTCATCTCATAATAAGTAAATTTAAAATGGAGAAATATGACTAAATTTTTATCTCACAGTTTATATTTATTTCACTAACATTCACCATGAATAAGAGTTCCAAATTCTACACATACTTGCTTATATTCATCAGAGTTCAACATGGAAACTGAAACCTCTCAATTCCAACAGGAAATTTGTGACAGATAATGTAAGAGCTGAGAAACCAAATGGCCTCGTTAGGTAATCTTGAGATGAGTAACAGCAGGGAGTTACTACTGCCACTCCTCAGACTGGACTGGTAGCATGCCCATCCCACATGAAGAGTAGCAGGGGTAAATATTTAGAATGGTGGTCATGGTGGGAGGAGTGTTTTGTTTTGTTTTGTTTTGTTTTTAATGTCACTGACATTGTTTAGAATTGCTAGCTCATGGTTATAGAAAACATAGGCTGACTTTTCAATTCAGTTCAGTTCAGTCGCTCTGTTGTATCTGACTCTTGTGGCCCCATGGACTGCAGCACACCAGGCTTCCATGTCCATAACCAACTCCCAGAGCATGCTCAAACTCATGTCCATCAAGTCGGTGATGCCACCCAAACATCTCATCCTCTGTCATCCCCCTCTCCTCCTGCCTTCAATCTTTCCCAGTATCAGGATCTTTCCCAGTGAGTCAGTTTTTCACATCAGGTGGCCAAAGTGTTGGAGCTTCAGCTTCAGTGTCAGTCTTTCCAATGAATATTCAGGACTGATTTCTTTTAGGATTGACTGGTTTAATCTCCTTGCTGTCAAAGGGACTCTCAAGATTCTTCTCCAGCATCACAGTTCTAAAGCATCATTTCTTCGGAGCTCAGCTTTCTTTATGGTCTAACTGTCAAATCCACAATTATTACTGGCAAAGCAATAGCTTTGACTAGACAGACTTTTGTTGGCAAAGTAATGTCTCTGCTTTTTAATCTGCTGTCTAGGTTAGTTATAGCTTTTCTTCCAAGGAGCAAGCATCTTTTAATTTCATGACTGCAGTCACCATCTGCAGTGATTTTGGAGCCCAAGAAAAGAAACTCTTTCACTGTTTCCATTGTTTCCCGATCTATTTGCCATTCAGTGATGGTACTGGTTTTTTATATTTCTCCCGGCAATCTTGATTCAAGCTTCTTCTTCACCCAGTCCAGCATATAAGTTAAATAAGCAGGGTGACAGTATACAGCCCTGACTTACTCCTTTCCCAATTTGGAACCAGTCTTTTGTTCCATGTCCAGTTCTAACTTTTGCTTCTTAACCTGCATACAGATTTCTCAGAAGGCAGGTCAGGTGGAATTTTTAAATTTAAAAATTTAAAAAATTCTTAAAATTTAAGAATTTTCCATAGTTTGTTGTGATCCACACAGTCAAAGGTTTTGGCATAGTCAGTAAAGCAGAAGCAGACATTTTTCTGGAACTCTCTTGCTTTTTTGGTGATCCAGCAGGTGTTGGCAATTTGATCTCTGGTTCCTCCGTCTGACTTTTAGTTGGTTTCAATCTGCTTTTTAAATTTTCTTTACCCAGATTATCCCCGATTTTCTGCAACCAGTTGTACTGTTGATGCTATGTTGCCCACTGGTTATGACATGGTGGAAACATGATAGATGGAAGAGAGATTATCCGAATTAGGAAGCTGGAATCATGAGCTGGAATTATGCGGAGCCAAGTAGGCAGTGTCACTCAATGAAGCACTGCTCTAAGGAGTCAGAGAGGGAAGAAATAACTTGATTCTCCTACCAGCTCATTCCTTTGGCAAATTTGGCTAGAAAGCAACTGACACGAGTGTTTGGAGTCAGTCCCCTTCCAATGAAGAGGAGAAAGAGAAGGAATACACTTGGGAGCAAATGGGCAAATAACTACCACACCTCAGATATGAGCTACTACCCAGTCTTTTAATCTTTCCACTCCAGGAGGGAAATATTGCTTTCTTTTATTTGTAGCCAGTTCAGACGATTTAAAATGTTCATTGGTCATTTGTTTTCTTTCTTTTTCCTTTTTTTTCTTGATTATCTGCTTGTATTATTTGAGACTTCTGTGGGGAAATGTTTTTGAGATCTTTTGATAGTTTCTTTATCTCCCTTATTCATTGCTTGATAACTTTGTCAGAAATAAGGATTTTGCCTTTTGACCTTGTCATTTTTATTAAGAAGTTTTAACTTTCATCTTGTCATGTATACCAATCTTTGCCATTATGTCATTCTGTCCCCTAATATTATGAAAACTGTCTTGTTTATTCATTTTGTACTTCAACAGCTTCATTGTTCTGCCTAATTTCTTAATCCTTCTGAAATGGATTCGGAGATAGAGTAAGTTAAAGTTTAAAGTTAAATTTTTAAAAATTAGTATCTAATTTCCCAAATACTATTTATTAAATTATCCTTTGATCACTTATTTGAAATTCTACCATTGACATATTTAAATTATATTTAACATGTTAAAGGTTAATAAACTTAGCCTAAAAATTTCCTTCATTTTATAATGGTAGTAACTTAAATCTTTGGAGAATTAAAAATACTTCCAAATAAACAAACATGTCTTTGATAAAATAACATTAATTTTAGTTTCATATTTCCATTTCAGATAAACCAGCTAGCATTGTTGGCATTAGCCCTGGATTACTTTGACTGTTTTCTTTATATTTTCATTCATGCATAACTAGACAAAAGTTATATTTAGTGATTCCTTATGACTCAACTATAAATATAATAAAATTCTGATTATGAAAGTGACATTAACTAAACAAAATTATTAAAAATTACTATGGTAATTTCAAATATGTTCACAACAGCTAACATCACACTTAATGGTGAAATCTTGTAAGCTTTCCTCTTAGATCAAGAACAAGTCAGCATGCTAACATTCACTAGTTCTACTTAACACGGTATTGCAAGTCCTAGCCTGAATAATGAGACAAGAAAATGAAATAGCAGGCATTCAAATTGTAAAGGAAGAAGTAAAATGATCCCTCTTTACAGATGACATGGTTTCATATGTGGAAAACCTTAATGACCACACCAAAAACCTGTTAGAATTAATTAATGAATTCAGCAGTAGCAGAGTACAAAAATCAACAAATAAAAGTCAGTTACTTCCATACACTAAAGTGAAGTAGCTCAGTCATGTCTGACTCTTTGTGATCCCATGGACGGTAGCCTACCAGGTTCCTCCATCCATGGAATTGTACAGGAAAGAGTACTGGAGTGGGTTGCCACTTCCATTTTCAGGGGATCTTCCCAACCCAGGGAATGAACCCAGATCTCCCACATTGCAGGCAGACACTGCCGACTGAGCTACCAGGGAAGCCTCCATAAACTAACAAATGAACAATTTGAAAAAAGACAGAAAATAACCCCATTTAAATGGCAAAAATAGAACAAACAACCTAACTGAATCTACAGACTCAATGAAATTCCAATCAAAACTCCAATGACATTCCTTTTAGAAATAAATAAATAAGTAAATACTTCTAAAATTTCTTAAAAAATTCTTTTCAAAGTACACCAAGTAGCCAAAACGATCTTGAAAAAGAAAAATAAAGCTGAAGGACTTGAATTTTCTGATTTTAAAATGTATTAAAAGCTGTAATAATCAAAAGATCCTTAAAATCACTAATAGTTAAGAAAATGCAAATAAAAACTACAGTGAAATATGACTTTATACCCACTCAGTTCAGTTCAGTTCAGTCACTCAGTTGTGTCCAACTCTTTGCAACCCCATGAATCACAGCACGCCAGGCCTCCCTGTCCATCACCATCTCCCGGAGTTCACTCAGAATGTCCATTGAGCCAGTGATGCCATCCATCCATCTCATCCTTGGTCATCCCCTTCTCCTCCTGCCCCCAATCCCTCCCAGCATCAGAGTCTTTTTCCATGAGTCAACTTTTTGCATGATGTGGCCAAAGTATTGGAGTTTCAGCTTCAGCATCAGTCCTTCCAATGAACACCCAGAACTGATCTCTTTTAGCATACACTGGCTGGATCTCCTTGCAGGGCAAGGGACTCTCAGGAGTCTTCTCCAACACCACAGTTCAAAAGCATCAATTCTTCGGTGCTCAGCTTCCATCACAGTCTAACTCTCACAATTACACATAACCACTGGAAAAACCATAGCCTTGACTAGAAGGACCTTTGTTGGGAAAGTAATATCTCTGCTATTCAATATGTTATCTAGGTTGATCATACTTTTCCCTCCAAGGAGTAAGTGTCTTTTAATTTCATGGCTGTAATCACCAACTGCAGTGATTTTGGAGCCCAAAATATAAAGTCTGACACTGTTTCCACTGTTTCCCCATCTATTTCCCATGAAGTAATGGGACCAGATGCCATGATCTAAGTTTTGTGAATGTTGAGCTTTAAGCCAACTTTTTCACTCTCCTCTTTCACTTTCATCAAGAGGCTTTTTAGTTCCTCTCCACTTTCTGCCAGATGGGTGGTGTCATCTACATATCTGAGGTTATTGATATTTCTCCCGGCAATCTTGATTCCAGCTTGTGTTTCTTCCAGCCTAGAGTTTCTCATGATGTACTCTACATATAAGTTAAATAACCAGGGTGACAAGATACAGCCTTGACGTACTCCTTTTCCTGCTTGGAACCAGTCTGTAGTTCCATGTCCAATTCTAACTGTTGCTTTCTAACTTGCATATAGGTTTCTCAAAAGGCAGGTCAAGTGGTCTGGTATTCTCATCTCTTTCAGAATTTTCCACAGTTTATTGTGATCCACACAGTCAAAGGCTTTGGCATAGTCAATAAAGCAGAAATAAATGTTTTTCTGGAACTCTCTTGCTTTTTCCATGATCCAGCGGATGTTGGCAATTTGATCTCTGGTTCCTCTGCCTTTTCTAAAACCAGCTTGAACATCTGGAAGTTCACAGTTCACGTATTGCTGAAGTCTGGCTTGGAGAATTTTAAGCATTACTTTGCTAGCGTGTGAGATGAGTGCAATTGTGTGGTAGTTGGAGCATTCTTTGGCATTGCCTTTCTTTGGGTTTGGATGAAAACTGACCTTTTCCAGTCCTGTGGCCACTGCTGAGGTTTCCAAATTTGCTGGCATATTGAGTGAAGCACTTTCGCAGCATCATCTTTCAGGATTTGAAATAGCTCAACTGGAATTCCATCACCTCCACTAGCTTTGTTCATAGTGAAGTTTCTAAGGCCCACTTGACTTCACGTTCCATGATGTCTGGCTCTAGGTGAGTGGTCACACCATCCTGATTATCTGCATCATGAAGCTCTTTTTTGTACAGTTCTTCTGTGTATTCTTGTCATCTCTTCTTAATATCTTCTGCTTCTGTTAGGTCCATAACATTTCTGTCCTTTATCGAGCCCATCTTTGCATGAAATGTTCCCTTGGTTTCTTGAAGAGATTTCTAGTCTTTCCCATTCTGTTGTTTTCCTCTATTTCTTTGCATTGATCGCTGAGGTAGGCTTTCTTATCTCTCCTTGTTATTCTTTGGAACTCTGCATTCAGATGCTTATATTTTTCCTTTTCTCCTTTGCTTTTTGCTTCTCTTATTTTCACAGCTATTTGTAAGGCCT
Source organism: Capra hircus (assembly GCF_001704415.2). NCBI lineage: Eukaryota > Metazoa > Chordata > Mammalia > Artiodactyla > Bovidae > Capra > Capra hircus. The sequence continues at coordinate 81,868,481 of NC_030809.1, forward strand.
CCCCAGACAGCCATTTTGCTTTTTTTCCTTTCTTTTCCATGGGGATGGTCTTTATCCCTGTCTCTTATACAATGTCATGAAGCTCTGTCCATACTTCTTCAGGCACTCAGTCTATCAGATCTAGTTCCTTAAATCTATTTCTCACTTCCTCTGTATAATCATAAGGGATTTGATTTAGGTCATATCTGAATGGTCTAGTGGTTTTCTCCACTTTCTTCAATTTCAGTCTGAATTTGGCAATAAGTTGTTTATGATCTGAGACACAGTCAGCTCGCGGTCTTGTTTTGCTGATTGTATAGAGCGTCTCTATCTTTGGCTGCAAAGAATATAACCAATCTGATTTCGGTGTTGACCATCTGGTGGTGTCCATGTGTGACTCTAAATGAAACAGGAAAAACAGATGTTGGTGAAGATGTGGAGAAATGGAACACTTGTGTAGTCTTGGAATAAATTTAAATTTAGACAGCTGCTTAGTAAAACAGTATAGCAGTTTTATCAAAAAATAATTGACATGATCTAGCAATTCCACTACTTGAAGAAATATTTATATATTCTCATTTGTAGTAAAATTATTACAATAACTAAAGGTGTAGGATGTATCTAGAGCAGTCAAATTCATAGAGACAGAATGTAGGATGTAGTTTCCAGGAGCCTGGATGAATGAGGAATAAAAAGTTATTTTTAATGACAAAGAATTTATATTTTGCAAGATAAAAAGAGTTATGGAGACTGATGGTTGAAAAAAATGTGGAAGTATTTAATACTCCTGAATCATACACTTAATAGACCTACAATGGCAAATTTTATGCTAGATATTCTTATCATGATTAAAAAAATACATATTAATAAAATGATGATAAAATTCTTTGACACTGAACCTATTGAGAAATGAAGCATCTTTATTCTCCATTTGAAAACATGTTGGGTTTATTGAGCAACTTGTGATTTATAGAATGCTGAGAAGTGATGCTGTATGACTTTAGAAAGACGATAAAGCTTCCATCAGATTCTATTTTTGACATACGTACCTTTAGATCTCTGCATCCATACTCTGAAATAGCCCAAGAGGTCTTGATTAAACATGTTGTCCATTTTCTAGACAATAGTGTGGTCTGTAAGTGAGAAACCTTTTGTTAATAAATCTTTACTCACTGTTGTGAGTGCAGTCATAGGAGAGATCCACAGAGAACCATTTACTTTTGCTGGGTCAACCCTCAGGACCATGAATAATATTAATAAGTGATTACCGTAATTTTATACCACTATGCCACTTTGTGGCAGTTTATTATGAGAATTATATAATCAAAACAACTGCCAAGAGCAGAATCTATGGAATCGGAATGACTGGTATTTGAACTTCAACTTTACTATTTACTAGCTACATGTGACTTTAGACTTGTCACTTTATGTGTAATTTGAGGATAAAAGTACTTACTTCATAAAATCAGTTTGTGTATAAGTGAGATATATGTAAAATACCTCTTACAGTATATGGAGCATCACAAGCCTTCAATATTTTATAATAATGGTTAATATTGCTCTTATTAGAATTAGCATAAAGTGTTGAGTGTATCCTTGTTAAAAATTTACATGTGCATTTCTGATAAAATAGGCTTTCCTTAATGAAAAGAATTTAAAATTTCTAATACCAATCATAATCCCCAAATTTAATCTGAATTCCATTCCAGTTGAAGATAGGGTTTTCAAACAATATAATTCTTCTACATTTATTGCAAGGCACAGAGATAAATTAGATTTTATAGATGCTCAGTTTCTATTTTCTACAAAAATATTTAGAGATTCTTAGATAGCTGAATTTTCCAAGAAAGCAATTCATTGCTCTTTGTGGACACCCAAGCTTCATTAGCAAAATTGTATTCCTCTTAGCATTAAACTTTATAATTAAGTTTCATGCATTTAAAAGCTGGCCATTCATTTAAATTTGGAGCAGGGAGAAGGGAAAGGTTTCCTCCAGAGCAGTTGTATTGTTGTATTCGTGGAACATTATCAGTCTCATATTTTTGAAGGCTTGTAAATTATAGAGTCAAGTGAATTATAGAGCCACGCCACTGAAATTATTGCCAAGTATGTAGAAATGATCTTTGTATACAAACTCTATGTAGACTGAGAAGTATCTTTCTGGCCCCACTGCAATGCAGTGCTAATGGATCTATTTTCTTTCATTTCTGTTAAAATATGATATGTTTACTGCCACTTTCTTTACAAGCCAAAAGAATCATCTATAAGGAGCTCAACTATAAAAATTATAATCACCAGCAAATTTTTCTTTAGCACAGGAAACACTATTTTCTAGTTTCCTGCTGACGGTAAAAGACTAGAATTGAAACAGTACTGTTTCTGTGTGGTTATGTAAAATGTTATGACTAAAAATCCTATTAAAAATGCCTGGGGATTGCATGCATAAATAAGTTTGCATTATTCCTTAAAGCTTTCAGGCTTCCATGTCAAATTTTTAGCACACAAAAGATTTTTTATTATATGATCTCAGAAAAGAGACGTCAACTGAATGGCACAAAGATTCTATTTTTGTTTCAACATGAGATTTGAGTCTATGCCACAGTAAGAGAACAAGGAAGTTCCATTTACATTTCAGAAATGATATTTGAAACAAAGACACTGACAAGAGAAAAATGGTTGAGAAGCTGTACTCCTCCTAATAGTGTTTATGTAAGTCTGGTGGAAGCCATTTACCTTTAAGAGCCACATAAATGCTTTGCAAACACCCTTAAAGTTCGGTAGAAAATCACAAAACCCTTGTTATATTTTGTGACAGTGATAGGTGAATGATAAACCTTTTTGCTATGTAAGGAACTCTGAGGCAAGAATAAAGTCTCAACTTTTAGAAAACCATCCTTTGCAGACATTCTTTGCTGTTGCTAATGTGCAAGCTATTACATCTGCCAAATTTCTCCTCAAGGTATGGCAGTCCCACGTTTTCACTGCTCAGTTCATTTGCCATTGTCTAATTAACAGTCATTCTTCACTTTTCTGGCTTTTTCTTACTGCATCTTGCTTTCTATAGCACAGCCCCACATAGTCAGTGGCCCTGTAGCAATGATCATGAAAAGGTCTCCAACAGATTTTGTGAAAATCCTGAGACCAGTCAGTTCATAATCTGTCCTTGTCCCACCCTCCACCACAAAAGGACTGAAGATGCTCCCTTCTGCCTTCATTTCACAGTTCTGGTCATGCTTATGGTCTTTAAGGACACAGAAACCACTATTCCCTTTCCAGTCTGTCTTTAAACTGGGGAGGGGACAGTAGAGAAAAGGGTGGAAAAGGGCAGGGTCAAGAGATACACCAGGTAATACATAACTGCTTTCTTGAATCCATTGCAATTATCATCTCTAGCATTGCTACAATGATTGCTATTCAAATAAAAATGTTTTCAGAATAATGATTTTTAATATCTCAGTTTATGTATAACAATGGAAGTTTCTATGTTAGATAATAGATTTTTAAAATATCTCTGAATTTCTTTTTTATAAATTCTAATAGGACAAACAGAAACACTGTAAATAATGTTTTTAATACTTTTGGGGATTAATAGATTAGCTTTCTATGGTTGAAATTTATTATAGAGTTATATTTTTCAAAAATACCAGTATTTTCATAAATGATAGTTCTTTATATAGCTAATGCTTTTAGTATGCATGCATGCTAAGTCAGTTCAGTTGTGTCCAACTGTTTGTGATGCTATGGACTGTAGCCCACCAGGCTCATCTATCCATGGGATTCTCCAGGCATGAATACTGGAGTGGGTTGCCACTTCATTCTCCAGGGGATTTTCCTGACCCAAGGATGAAACCCACATCTCTTATGTCTCTGCATTGGCAGGCAAGGTCTTTACCACTAGCACCAAAGTTTTTATTATATTTTGTGTTTATTTGAAATTTAGCTAGAAAAATATCTGTTGATACTGCTACAGCCTAAACCACCTGCATATCTCTAGGTCTTTTTGTTTGTTTGTTTGTTTTTATTAAAGGAGTACTTAGTAGGAGTAAGTGTTTCATGATGCATGCCAGCTTCCACAAATCTTTGGGCCTCCCAGGTCAAGCAGTGGTAAAGAATCCTCCTGCAAATACTGGTGACATAAGAGATGAGGGCCAGATCTCTGGGTCAGGAAGATCTCCTGGAGTAGGAAAGAGCAACCAACTCCAGTATTTCTGCCTGGAAAATTTCATGGTCAGAGGAGCCTAAAGGGCTATAGTCCATGAGGGTCACAAACAGTTGGACATGACTGAGCAACTCAGTACACAACACTCAAAGGGCATGAGGTCAGGTGTTCATCTTCATTTGTTTCAATAGGGTTAACCTTAATTCTACATGATTAAAGATTTATTGACCATTTCCCTGCCCACCAGAGTGAGACCTAGTTTTACCCACAGCCAATCCCTCCCTTCAAGAAGTCTTCACAAGGCCTCTCATCCTCATCCATCAGAAGGCAGACAGAAGAAGCAAGAACTAAATTTATGCAGCCTCCAGAACAAACACCACAGTCTGAGAAATCTAACAAAAATGATCACATGGATCACAAGTCAATCACAAGCCATGCCATTCAGGGCCAACCAAGATGGACATGTTATGATGGAGAGTTCTGACAAAATGTGGTCCACTGAGAAGTAAATGGTAAACTACTTTAGTATTCTTACCTCATGAATGCCATGCACAGTCTGAAAAGGCAAAAAGGTATGACACCAGAAGATAAGGGCCCCAGGTCACTATGTGTCTCATATGCTACAGGAGAAGAGAGGAGAAATTGCTACAGAAAGAATGAAAAGGCAGGGCCAAAGCAGAAATTATGCTCAGTTATTGATGTGTCTGGTGGCGAAATTAAATTCCAGTGCTGTAAAGAATATTGCATAGGAACCTGAAATGTTAGGTCCATGAATAAAGCTGAATTTGACATGGTCAAGCAGGAGATAGCAAGAGTGAACATCAACATTTTAGGAATCAATCAACTAGAAGGAATGGAGTAGCCCACACAGTCAACAAAAGCATCTGAAATGCATTAATTGGGTGCGATCTCAAAAAAAACAGAATGATCTGTTTGTTTCCAAGACAAATCATTCAACATCACAGTAATCCAAGTCTATGCCTCAACCACTAATGTTAAAGAAGCTGAAGTTGAATGGTTCTATAAAGACCTGTAAGGTATTCTAGTACTAACACCAAAATAAGACATAGAGGATTGTAATACAAAGGTGTGAAGTCAAGAAACACCTAGAGTAACAGGCAAGTTTGGCCTTAGAGTACAAAATAAAGCAGAGCAAAGGCTAACAGAGTTTTGCCAAGAGAACACACTGGTCATAGCAAATATGCTCTGTCAACATCATAAGAGATTACTCAACACATGGGCATCTCAAGATGGTCAACACCAAATCAGGTTGATTATACTCTTTGTGGCCAAAGATGGAGAAGTTCTATAGAGTCACCAAAAATGGTACCCGGAGCTGACTTGAGTCTCAGTCCATGAGCTCTTTATTTCAAAATTCAGGCTTAAATCGAAGAAAGTAGGGATAACCATTAGGCAATTCTGGTATGACCTAAATTCGATTCCTTATTATACTATGGTGGTGATGAATAGATTCAAGAGATTAAATTTGATAGACAGAGTGTCAGAAGAACTATGGATGGAGATTTGTAGCACTGTACATGAGGTGGTGACCAAAACCATATCCAAGAAAAAGAAATGCAAGAAGGCAAAGTCATTATCTGAGAAGGCTTTACAAATAGCTGAGAAAAGAAGAGAAGTAAAAGGCAAAACAAAAAGGGAAAGTTATATAGAATTGAATGCAGCATTCCAAGGAAGAGCAAGAAAAGATAAGAAAGCCTTCTTAAGTGAACAATACAAAGAAATAGAAGAAAACTACAGAATGGGAAAGACTAGAAATCACTTTAAGAAAATTGGAGATACCAAGGGAACATTTCATACATATATGGGCATAATAAAGAACAGAAAGAGTCTGGACCTAACAGGAAAACAAGAGATTAAGAAGAGGTGGCAGTAATACACAGAAGAACTGTACAAAAAAAGGTCTTAATGACCAGGATAATTACTATGGTGTGGTCACTCACCTAGAGCCAGGAATCCTCGAGTGTGAAGTCAAGTGGGTCTTAGGAAGGATTACTATGAACAAAGTGAATGGAGGTGACGGAGTTCTAGCTGAGCTATTTCAAATCCACAAAGATGATGCTGTTAAAGTGCTGCACTCAATATGTTAACAAATTTGGAAAACTCGACAGTGGCCACACGACTGGAAAAACTTAGTTTTCATTCAAATTCCAAAGAAATTGAATGTCAAAGAATGTTCAAACTACCATACAGTTCAGTTCAGTTCAGTTCATTCGCTCAGTCGTGTCCGACTCTTTGCCACCCCATGAATCGCAGCACGCCAAGCCTCCCTGTCCATCACCAACTCCTGGAGTTCACTCAAACTCATGTCCATCGAGTTGGTGATGCCATCCAGCCATCTCATCCTCTGCCATCCCCTTCTCCTCCTGCCCCCAATCCTTCCCAGCACCAGAGTCTTTTCCAAAGAGTCAGCTCTTTGCATGAGGTGGCCAAAGCACTGGAGTTTCAGCTTTAGCATCGTTCCTTCCAAAGAACACCCTGATCTCCTTTAGAATGGACTGGGTGGGTCTCCTTGCAGTCCAAGGGACTCTCAAGAGTCTTCTAAACTACCATACAGTTGTGTTAATTTCACATGGTAGTAAGCTAATGTTCAACATCCTTCAAGCTAGACTTCAGCAGTACATGAACCAAGAACTTCCAGATGTACTAGCTGGATTTATAAAAGACAGAGGAATCACAGATCAAATTGCCAACATCATTGCTTCACAGAAAAATTTAAAAAAAAAATCTGCTTCACTGAAGATGCTAAGGCCTTTGACTGTGGGTAACACAACCATACATGGAAAATTCTTGAATAGATGGGAATATCAGACCACCTCACCTACCTTCTGAGAAATCTGTATGCACGACAAGAAGCAACACTTAGAACCACACATGGACCAATGGACTGCTTCAAAATGGGCAAAGGAATATGCAAAGGCTACATATTGTCACCATGCTTATTCATCTTATATGCAGAGTACATTAGGTGAAATGCTGGGCTGAATGAATCACAACATGGAATCAAGATTGCATGGAGAAATTTCAGCTACCTCAGATAAGCAGATGATATCACTCTAGTGGCAGAAAATGAAGAGGAACTAAGGAGCTTCTTGATGAGGGTGAAAGGGGAGAGTGAAAAAGCTGGCTTAAAACTCAACAGTCAAAACACTAAGATCGTGGCATCCAGTCCCATCACTTCATGGCAAATAGATGGGAAAAAAGTGGAAGCAGTGACAGACTTTACTTTTGGGGGGCTCCAAAATCACTGTGGATGATGACTGCAGCCCTAATGTTTTGCAGTCCATGGTATTCCAATTAGTCAGGCAAAACTGGGCAATTGAACAACAACAATGACATAGCTTGCATATAATAGTAAAGGACCACTGTGTTTGAGAAATAATACCTTCTTTTTTTTCCTCCCTACACACTCTGGAGTTTCACTGTATTTTCTACCAGGTTGATATATGTGTTACTCATATCTGCTTATACATTCCAGCTATAAGTGCCTCTTATTGTCAATGACTCTCTCTGAAGGTAATAAAAATATAAAATGCATTCATCAAATAATCACCTAAGTATGCTATTAAAACTAAATGAGGTCATCTCTCACTTAGGAAGACAGAGGCTGCACATTCGTTCTATGCACTGAGGCAACTTGGAAACTAACATTTCACAGAATGGCCACTATTATATTATCAGAGGAACTTTTAAGTGGGTTAGATATTTTTAAAGACTTACCATGGGAGTGGATGACTTAGATGGCTTATCTCCTGGCTTTTACAGGAAGTGTATGATATTATATTTGGGTAACTGAAAATGAAATGAAGTTAAGAAGATGAATATAACAAAGGCAAAATCTCAGTAGTCATTTAAGAGATACAGGCTATCACAGCAAAGTAAGAAGTGAGCTTTTCTAACCAGGTTTGAAACATATTATTTCATATTATTGTAGTTATGAATCTTTCTATCTCGTGGAGGACATGAAAGTTGAAATCTCTTTATTTTTCCTAATTAGTTGAGAGTTTTAAAAAAATTACAGAAAAAGGGGAAAATTGAATCTTACACAACTACTATTGTTTTAATTGTGTGTAAATACTTTCATCTACTAAAGGAAGTTAGACTAAAGCTTTCATTGGCTTGAACTCAATTCCTTGGTTAATTTGGATACATATCTTACAATGGGTTTTCACTTGTATTACTTTGACCCTATTTACAGTTAGGTAGGTGAAGTACTAATTAACCTAACAAGTGAAGAATATTGTCTGAATTCAAGACAGTATATGATTCATGGCAAAGCACGACTTGCTAGAGATAGCACTAAAGTGCTCCCATGTGGGAAGAGGAGGCATATGAGTTTATTACAAATCCTCATTTAAAAAAAAATAGTCTCCTAAATGTTCTACAGATGTGTCATGCCATAATCTGGATGGCATCATTCCATAAATAACAAAAAATGTTTTCTTTAAGTTAATATTTTATTCAATTAACAAACCTTTATGGATCATCTACTGTTGAAGTGAAAGTGAAAGTTAAGTCAGTCGTGTCTGACTCTTTGTGACCACGTGGACTGTAGCCTACCAAGCTCCTCTGTCCATGGGATTCTCCAGGCAAGAATATTGGAGTGGGTTGCCATTTCCTTCTCCAGGGGATCTTCCTGACCCAGGGATTGAACCTGGGTTTCCCACATTGGAGGCAGACGCTTTAACCTCTGAGCCACCAGGGAAGCCATCTACTGTTTACAAGGTCATATTATAAGGTCAATTCATAAATCTTGTATTAATAAAGATGAACAAAATATAATCAATCTGCGAAGAAGTTAAAATAACAATCTGAATTTATATTATTTCTACATATGTTATTTGATTTTGTCTTTCCAACAGCACATCATGCTCATTGGAAAAATAGGAGAACAAAGATTCAGAGAAGATGAGTGATCCATTCTCTTTTATCTGTTAAATGCAGAATCAAAAATCACAATTTGAGCTTCTACATTTCTTTTAACTAAATATACTTTCTACTATGTAATTCATCTTGGTAGGCTATTGATGTTACAGGTATTTATAGAATATTTATAGAATAAGCTGCCACTTCATTGCTATAAGTCAATGCCATTTCTTATATCAAGTGAAAGTGAAAGTCACTCAGTCATGTCCGAGTCTTTGCGACTCCATGGACTATACAGTCCATGGAATTCTCCAGGCCAGAATACTGGAGTGGGTAGCCTTTCCCTTCCAGGGGATAGTCCCAACCCAGGGATCAAACCCAGGTCTCCTGCACTGCAGGCAGATTCTTTACCAGCTGGAGTGGGATACTGGAGTGGGTAGCCTATCCCTTCTCAAGTGGATCTTCCTGACCCAGGAATCGAACCAAGGTCTCCTGCATTGCAGGCGGATTCTTTACCAACTGAGCTATGAGGCTATACTATGTCTTGGGGATGAGCCAGATCATCCTTATATTTCTCATCTCCTATTGTCTCTGGTTCAGTTGAGCTTAAATCCTATCCAAAAAGTGAAATGTTAACCTGTGACTTTTCTAACATTATATATAAATGAAGACACTGAAAACTGACTTAAAACACTCTCTTTTCCACTAATATTATATAAGAAAAATTTCTGATTCCTAAGAACTTTTACATTTTATGTAAAGGAATCTTTTTAAAATGAGTATATATTTCTTTTCCTAAAAACAAACAAACAAAAAACTCTATTATCTAGAGAGCTCCAGTATTAGAGGCAAACATGTAGAGGTCCCAATTTTTGACATCAATTGTTTAAACTAGTAAAACCCTAGAATTTTAATATGTGTCCTATATTAAATACTACAAAAATTTGTCTGAGATAAACCAATATATATCCTTCCCAATATTATTTGAGAATACAGCTTATAGTAAAACAATTTAAATATATAAGAACTCAAGAGAGAATAAGATGGCAGAGGAGTAGGTGGATGTGGAGTACATCTTTCTCCATGGATACATTAAGAATACACCTTCAGACACAAACGTGCATGCAGAACACCAGCTGTGAGTGGACAGGAGGACCTGGGCAGTGGAAAAGATTGTAAAGAACCATGCAAAACTTGGTAGGATAAAGGAACTAGGGGGAAAAATAGGAGTGTTAGTAGGACTGGACCTGCACTTGGTGGGTGAGGGAACAGAAGCAGGGGTCTGATCCCCACAGGGGGGCAATTGTCTGAGTCAGAGAATAAATATTTAAGGCTGAGAATGAAACAGCTGCTCTGTGGCAGCCTAAATGGAATGAAAATCAGACCGTCCTTGCTGCAGCCATACATATGCTGGGAAGGAATGCGAGTCTCCTGGAAGGGGCAGCGGCTGGGAGCTGCAGTTTGATTGTGGAGCAATCTGAGGGCAAGAGCTGCTGTTGACTGTGGAGAGACGGATCAAGGGGATGTGAGAGAGATGATGGTGGGAAATGCCAGGCAGGTGGAGAAAAGCCAGGCAACCATGGAAACAAGTGGATACTGATGAGTCACATGTAGGAGGTGGGGCCATCACCATAGCCTCTCTCTCTCCACATGACAAAATTGGCAGCTGAACAATAGAGAAGCTGGCCCATCAAACACCTGATGCATTGAACTACAGAGTAGCACCCCACCCAGGGTGCCCCTTTAAGTGCCTGATGTGCCAGTCTACAGAGTAGGACACCAGTCACGGGGGGCTCTCTATGTGCCTGACATGCTGAACAATAGAGAAGGACCCCAGGCAAGGGATCCCTCTAGTGCCTGAACGGGCAGAGCTACGGAGAAAGATTGGTCAAAGAGACCTGATTGCCAGCTACAAGAGGCTCCAAAAAAGACTCTGATAGAGCCATAAATCCTGCCATGGAGGCAGTCTGTGTTCCTGAACACTTGTCACAGCCAGGGTCCGCACAAGCCAAGCAGCTGCACCACCTCCACGCTCAACTCTCACTGGGGCAGAACTGCCACAAGCAAAAAAAAAAAAAAAAAAGTCTTGTGCTTATGCACACGGGGTTGCTCAGGTCCTGGCTCTTTGTGACCCTGTAGACTGCGGCCTGCCAGACTTCTCTGTCAGAGAGGGGGTTCTCTAGGAAAGAATTACTGGAGTGTATTGGCCAATACTGGCTGCCATGCCCTTCTGGGGAACTATATTTCCTACTATCCTAGCCACCAACCCTGAGTACCTGGAACTGCCAGAACCCCTTGGACTAAAGCAGCTGCCCCACTTCTACACTTGTCCCTCACAGGGGCAAACCCAAATCCTACAGGGCAGCCTCAGGACCTAAACCCCAGTTGCCGACCCACATGTAGATGTGGTAATGAAACCACAATTGAAACCCAGGGGCAGTGTGGTTAATGAGAAGACCCAGAACCTTCCCACCAGCTGTACAAGCTGAAGATTAAATCCACATGATCAACTAAGCAGACTCTGTGTCTACGGAATATATAAAAGGCCCTGAGAGCTCCAACACACTAGCTCTGATATCTATGGAAATTGCAGGCAAGAACACACAGGAGTAGGGCCAGATTAGAGTCTGAACAACCTCCACAGCAGGTCCAGAGATCAATACAGTGTTGGAGGGCATCCTAGAGAGGTAAGCTGGACTGTGATTCCCAGCACAGGAAAGGACTCTGACAGGAGTGACTGAAGAAAAACATTTATTATTCTTATTTTTTCACTTGTTCTATAGACTCTTTTGGATTTCCTTTTCTTTTTTATTCCCCCTTTCTTCCCCCTCTGTTGTAGTTGTTGATTTTATTGGCAGTAAGAAATCCAAATAAGCTTTTGAGGTTTTGTTTGTTTGTTTCTTTTTTCTCAGTCACTTTTTTTTTTTTTTTTTGTCATAAACCTCTGCCTCTAAGTTGGGCTTTTGCAGTTCTTTGAAATTTTCCTCCTTTTTTCTTTTCTCATTTTCTAATTTTAATTTTTTAAACTTATTATTATTTTTTCCACATTTATTCTTTTGTTTGCTTTTCCTACTATTCCTTTCCTCTTTCAGCTAATATTTAATGTATATAAATCTTCATCTTCCTCTATTTAATTTTGTATATCTAGTCTTTCTTTTCTTTCTCTCCTTTCCTCTCAATGTATTTGTTAGTTTTATTTTCATTGTTATATTTCCCAATTGGCACCTTGCTTTAGTTTTGTTTTCCAGTTTGTGCTTTTTAATTAGTTTTGTTCTGGTAGATATACTTTTTAGTTTCCTTTGTTCTCCAGGTCAATCTATTGTATTTCATTTGTGTTGGACTCTACTGATTTTGCTTATGGGTGTAAATGTAAATGTGCATATTTGTCAAACGTTCTACTGTCGTTATAAACCTCTGCCTCTACACTGGGCTTTTGCAGTTCTGTGACATTCTCCAACCCCCGACCCTTTTCTTTCTTCTTCTGTTTTTTCTCTTTTCCCTTTTTTTATAATTTTGATTTTTAAATTTCTTAAACCTATTACATTTTTCTACATTTATACCTTTGTTTGCTGCTAGAGTCCAGCTCCAGCAGCCAGGGAATGTCTGAAGGGATGAGTGGTGGCAGTGGATGATGATGCAGTCTCTGACTCATAGTAGGGAACTACATGTTTATTTCAAGCTTCAGGTTCTCTTTTATACTTTGGCAAAAGCATTAGGTCAGAGGTGTTTTTAGTTTCCCCCACCCAGATTTACTGTACTTAACTTGTGATTACATTGTAACTCATGCTACATTCCTCAGTTTATTTCTTATCTTTCTAAATTCTGTTTACCCCTAGCATCTTAAGATTACTGTCTCCTAAAAAGGCTTCTAGCTATTCTTAATTATTCTTAAACTCTAAACTCAGCAATCTTCTTTTGCCATAAATATTTCCCTCACAAATAGGTCTCAGATAACAATCCTTCCCATGTCCTCAAGCTGTGGCCTATGTGCTCATCCTGGGACATTCTTTGTAAAGATCCTTGAAAAAATGTCAATGATTACTTTATAGATTATTTTCTGGGTGCAACTGTAGAAGGTTTTGTGCTTTCTCATGATTCTCTCAAGCACCTTAACATTCTTTCCAGCCAACCCAACCAAAGAAAGGAGAGAACAAGTCAGAATCACAAGGCCTAACTCCTTCATCTCGGGGCCATGCCTGTGAGATGAGGAGAGGGGTTGGGGCCGTGCCTCCATTTTGTCAGTAATGCCTAACGTGGCTCCCAACAGTTTGCCTTTCCTACTGTTCTATTCCCCTTGCCCTTAATATTTAATGTATATATATCTTCATCTACCTCAATTAAATTTTGCATATCTATTCTTTCTTTTTTCTTTCTTTCCTTTCCTCTCAACATATTTGTTAGTTTTATTGTTTTTGCTTTATTCCTCACTTGGCACTTTGCTTTAGTTTTGTTTTCCAGTTTGTGCTTAAGTTACTTTTGTTCTTAACTGGTAAATATAATCTTTTATTTCCTTTAATTGCCAGATCAATCTACTGTACTTTATATTTGTTGGATTGTTTTCACTTTGCTCAAAAGTGTATATGTATACGTGTATATTCTATTATTTTAATTATTATTTGCCTGATTTTGTAACAGCCATTTGTCTGGGTTTCATCTTAGGTTTCTCATTTTTGTATATTTGTTTTACTCTCCTTAAGGCCATAACAAACCACATGTGGAATGTTCATTCCTCACCAGAGATCAAACCCTGAGCCTTTGGAGTGGGAACACTCACTCCAAGACCCTAGAACAGCAGAGAAATAACCCTGGGGGTATCAGATAGTGAGAACTCACATAAATGAAACCAGTTGAATACACGACCCTGCATCACCCAACTACCAGTAGCACCCGTGCAGGATGCCTCATTTGAACAACAAACAAAACAAAAATACAAACCCAGTCATCAGCAGATGGGAGTACAATCTCACTCAGCCTTGCCCATCAGGAAAAACAAACAAACAAACAAAAAACTCAGCACAAATCTCACCCTATATGAAGCTCACACAAGCCACTGGACCAATCTTAGGAGGGAAGAAACCAAAAGGAAGAAAGAATTCAATCTTCTTCAAGGAAAGAATTCAACTTTCTTTGAAGCTAGGGAAATGGAGACCTCAAACACAATGACTTAAAAAAAAAAAAAAGAAAGAAAGAAAATGCAGAGAAATATTGCACAAATGAAGGAACAAATTAGAAATACAGAAGTCCAAATAAATGAAGAAGAAATAGGAAAAATACCTGAAAAAGAATTCAAACTAATGATAGTAAAGATGTTCAAAAATCTTGAAAACAAAATGTAGAAAATGCAACAATCAATTAACAAAGACCTAGAAGAATTAAAGAACAAGCACAGAGACAAACAACACAATTACTGAAATTAAAATTACTCTGGAAGGAATCAATAGCAGAATATCTGAAGCTGAAGAATAACTTCTGAAGAACAGAATAAAGTGAAAAAGAATGAAAAGAACTGAAGACAGTCTCAGAGACCTCTAGGAGCATAGCAAATGCACCAACATTCAAATTATAGGGGTCCCAGAAGAAGAAGAGAAAAAGAAAAGGTATAAGAAAGTTTTTGAAGAGATTATAGTTGAAAATTTCCCCAAGATGGAAAAGGAAATAGCCAATCAAATCCAAGAGACACAAAGAGTCTTATACAGGATAAAACCAAGGAGAAACACACCAAGACACATTAGTTGGATTAGAATCCAACTGCTGCTGCTGCTGCTGCTGCTGCTGCTGCTGCTGCTAAGTCGCTTCAGTTGTGTCCAACTCTGTGGGACCCCATAGACAGAAGCCCACCAGGCTCCCCCGTCCCTGGGATTCTCCAGGCAAGAACACTGGAGTGGGTTGCCATTTCCTTCTCCAATACATAAAAGTGAAAAGTGAAAGTGAAGTCGCTCAGTCGTGTCTGACTCCTAGCGATCCCATGGACTGCAGCCCACCAAGCCCCTCCATCCATGGGATTTTCCAGGCAAGAGTACTGGAGTGGGTTGCCATTGCCATCTCCAAACTAACAAACACTAAACGCAAAGAAAGACTATTAAAAGCAGCAAGGGAGAAGCAACAAGTAACATACAAGGGAAGCCTCATATGCTTAACAGCTGATCTTTCAGCAGAAACTCTGCAGGCCAGAAGGGAATGGGAGGATATATTTAAAGTACTGAAAGGGAAAAATCTACAACCAAGATTACTGTACTCAGCACGGATCTCATTTAAAGTTGATAAAGAAATTAAAAGCTTTTCAGACAAGCAGAATTTAAGATGATTCAGTACCACAGCACCAGCTTTACAACAAATGTAAAAGAGTCTTATATAGTTAATAAATACAACAGAAGAAAAAATATCTACATAATCAACCCCAAACAATTAGAAAATGGCAATAGGAACATATATAACAATAATTATTTTAAATGTAAATGGATTAAATGCTCCAAACAAAAGACACAGACTGGCTGAATGGATACAAATACAAGATCCACATATATGCTATCTACAAGAAACCCCTTTCAGACCTCAAGACATATAGACTGAAAGTGAGAGGATAGAAAAATATATTCCATGCAAATGGGAAGCAAAAGAAAGCTGGACTAGCAATCCTCATATCAGAAAAAAAATAAACCTAAAAATAATAATGATTACAAGAGATAAGGAAGGACACTACATAATGATCAAGGGATCAGTCCAAGAGGAAGACATAACAATTGCAAATATCTAGGAGCACCTCAATAGATAAGACAAACACCAACAGACATAAAAGGAGAAATTGGCAGTAACACAATAATAGTAGGAGACTGTAGCACCCACTCACACCAATGGACAGATCATCAAAACAGAAAATTAATCAGGAAACACGTCTTAAATTATACATTAGATGAAATTGTTCTCATTAATATCTTCAGGATATCCCATCCATATTCAGAAGAACACACCTTCTCAAGTACACATGGAATATTCTCCAGGATAGACCACATCTTGGGTCACAAATCAAACCTCAGTAAATTTAAGAAAATTGAAATTGTATTAAGCACCAGCTCTGATCACAGCACTATGAGACAAGATATCAATTATAAGAGAAAAACTGTAAGAAACTAAAATGCTTGGAGATTAAACAACATGTTTCTAAATAACCAACAGGTTACTGAAGAAATCAAAAAGGAAGTAAAAAAATTTCTAGAAACAAATGACAATGAAAACACAACTGAAAACCTGTGGGAAGCAGTAAAAGCAGTCGTAAGAGGGAAGTTTATACCAATAGAATCCTAACTCAAGGAACAAGCAAAACATCAAATAGACAACCTAACTTTACACCTAAATCACCTGGAAAAAGAAGAAAAACAAACAAACAAACAACAACAACAAAAAAAAAAACCCACCAAAATTAGTAGAAGGAAAGAAATCATAACAATCCAAGCAGAAATATATGAAAAAGAAATGAAAGAAATAATAGCAAAGATTTATAAAACTAAAAACTGATTCTTTGAGAAGATAAAATAAACAAACCCTTAGCCAGACTCATCAAGAAAAAAAGAGAGAAGAATCAAATCAACAAAATTAGAAATGAAAAAGGAGAGGTTACAACAAGCAATGCAGAAATACAAAGGATTATACGAGACTATTACAAACAACTATATGGCAATAAAATGGAAAATCTGGAAGAAAGGGACAGATTCTTAGAAAAGTTCAATCTTCTAAAACTGAGCCAGAAAGAAATCAAAATTATGAACAACCCAATTACAAGCACTGAAATTGAAGCTGTGATCAAAAATCTCCCAAAAATCAAAAGCCCGGGACCATATGGCTTCAGAGAATTCTATCAAACATTTAGAGAAGACTAATGCCTATCCTTCTAAAACTCTTTCAAAAAATTGCAGAGGAAGCAACACTTCCAAATTCATTCTACAAGGTGTCCATAATCCTGATACAAAAATCAGACAAAGACAATACCCACAAACAAATAAAACTACAGGCCAATATCACTGATGAACAGAGATGCAAAAATCCTCAACAAAATTGTAGCAAACAGAATTCAGCAACACATCAAAAAGCTCATACACCATGATCAAGTTGGGTTTATTCCAGGGATGAAAGGATTCTTCAATATATGCAAATCAATTAATATGATATACCATATTAACAAATTGAAAGATAAAAAAACATATAATCTCAATAGATGCAGAAAAAGCCTTTGATAAAATTCAACACGTATTTATAATTAAAACTCTTCAAAAAATGGGCATAGAAGGAAACTAGCTCAACATAGCAAAGGCTGTATATGATAAGCCTACAGCAAACATTATTCTCAATAGTGAAAAAATGAAAGCATCACCCCCTAAGATCAGGAACAAGACAAGGGTGTCCACTTTCCCCACTATTATTCAACACAGTTTTGGAAGTCCTAGCTACAGCAATCAGAGAAGAAATAAAAAAGAATCCAGAATGGAAAAGAAGTTAAGCACTCTCTGTTTGCAGATGACATGATACTGTACATAGAAAACCCTAAATGTAGCATCAGAAAATTACTAGAGCAAACTAGTGAATTTAGCAAAGTTGCAGGATACAAAATCAATACACAGAAATCACTTGCATTTCTATATACTAACAAAAATCAGACAGAAAAATTAAGGAATCATTCCCATTCACCATTGCAACAGAATTAAACATCTAGGAATAAATTTACCTAAGAAGATGAAAGAACTCTACACAGAAAATTATAAGACACTATTGAAAGAAATCAAAGGTGACATAAACATGTGGAGAGATATTCCATGTTCTTGGATAGGAAGCATTAATATTGTGAAAATGACTGTTCTACGAAATGCAGTCTACTAGATATGCGATCTACTAGTAGATTGCATAGTGCAATCTTTTCAATCTTTCTGCTAATCTAGTAGAAATGCAATCTACTCTGCATAAATCTAGATTTAATTCAACCCCTATCAAATTACAATGGTATTTTTTCACAGAACTAGAACATAAATTTCACAATTAATATGGAAACACAAAAGACCCCAAAATAGCCAAAGCAGTCTTGAGAAAGAAGAAAAGAGCTGGAGGGATTGGGCTTCCTGACTTCAGGTTATACTACAAAGCTACAGTCATCAAAACAGTATGGTACTGGCACAAAAACAGAAATATAGACCAATGGAACAAGATAGAAAGCCCAGAAATAAATCCACGCATTTATGGGTACCTAATTTTTGACAAAGGTGGCAAGAATATACAATGGGGCAAAGACAGCCTCTTCATTAATTGTGCTGGGAAACCTGGACAGCTACATGTAAAAGAATGAAATTAGAACACTACCTAACACCATTCATAAAGATAAACTCAAAATGGATTAAATACCTAAATGTAAGACCAGAAACTATAAATCTCTTAAAGGAAAACAGGCAGAACACTCAATGACATAAATTAAAGCAAGATCCTCTATGACCCACCTCTTAGAGTAACAAATAAAACAGAAGTAAACAAGTTGGACCTGATAAAACTTAAGAGCTTTTACGGAGAAAGGAAACTATAAGCAAGGTGAAAATACAACCCTCAGAATGGGAAAAAATAATAGCAAATGAAACAACTGACAAAGGATTAATTCCAAAATAAAAAAGCAGCTCATACAACTCAATACCAGAAAAACAAACAACCGAATCAAAAAATGAGGAAAAGACCTAAACAGACATTTCCCCAGAGAAGACATACAGCTGGCTAACAAACACATGAAAAGATTCTCAACATCGTTCATTACTAGAGAAATGCAATTCAAAACCACAATGAGATATCACCTCACACCGGTCAAAATAGCCCTCATCAAAAAGTCTACAAACAATAAATTTTGGAGAAGGTGTGGAGAAAAGAGAACACTCTTGCAGTGTTGGAGGGTTTGTAAATTGATATAGCCACTATGAAAGATGGTATGGAGATTCCTTAAAAAACTAGGAATAAAAGCACTATATGACCCAGCAATCCCACTCCTAGGCATATATCCTGAGGAACCCAAAATTGAAAGAGACACATATATCCTATTTTTCATTGCAGCACTGTTTACAATAGCTAGAACATGGAAGCAACCTAGATGTCCATCAACAGATGAATGGATAAAGAAGTTGTGGTATATATACACAATGGTATATTAATCAGCCATAAAATGGAACATATGAGTCAGTTCTAATGAGGTGAATGAACCTAGAACCTATTATGCAGAGTGAAGTGAATCAGAAAGAGAAAGATAAATACCATATTCTAACACATATATATATGGAATGTAGAAAAATGGTACTGAAGAATTTATTTACAAGGCAGCACTGGAGAAACAAACATTGAAAACAGACTTATGAACATGGGGAGAGGTGAGGAGAGGGTGAGAGGTATGGAAAGAGTAACATGGAAACTTACATTACCACATGTAGAAAATAGATAGCCATCGGGAATTTGTTCTATGGCTCAGGAAACTCAAACAGGGTCTCTGTATCAACCTAGAGGGGTGGGATGGGGAGGGAGGGAGTTTCAAAGGGGAGGAGATATGCATACCTATGGCTGATTCATGTTGAAGTTTGACAGAAAACAGCAAAATTCTGTAAAGCAATTATCCTTCAATAAAAAATAAATTGATTTTAATAAAAAGGAAAAGCATTTCCAGAAACAAGAGAAGATCATTTGCAAAGCTGGAAAAAAAAACTGGAATCAATAAATGGTTTGAGAGTCTTCTCAGAGAAGAAAAAAAAAGTTCAGGGGAAGAATTCATAACTATCTTAAACATAAAATGTGTAAGATAGCAATGGTCAGAAATAGCAGTGGGCAACCTGAAGAGAGAGACAAGGACCTTATCTCTGGTGACTGGAGACCTCTCCCTGAAGTTTTTAGATGTGGCCACAGACTCCTATTGTATTGCTAGCTAGGGATTTGGGTCTTTTCTTGGAGCAATGCATCTGAGATGCCAGGGAGAGCCTTACCCACTACACAACTAACAAACGTACCCTGCTATTCATTCAGATAGAGCAGTGATACAAGCAGAGAAACATGAACTCAGATCTTCAGTGGCTCTGAAATTCTCCAGAGAATACTAAATAATTTGAGAGCCTAAGCAGAGATACCCAGCTGAGAAAAAAAAAAAAAAAAAAAAACGAAGGAAGAAAGCTGGGAGAGTAAACAGCTGAATGTTTAGGAAAAACCAACAGTGTTTGGTTGTCTGAGTCAATATTCCTTAAACAGAGGTGCAAATATAGATTAAATAGATTCAGGGATTTCCTCTGTATTAAAAGTCATATTTAATAGATCCACAAAATCTCAATAAATACATTTTAAACTTTTAATCTTGTTTCAGTAAATATATTCTGAATAAATTAATAAACAACTTCTGAATTAAAAAAAAAATAAGGAACTCAGGGAGCACTGTACTCACACACTGTGCTTAAATCTACTAGGAAAATCATATCATCCAACATACAAGATGATAGGGGAAATTCTGCCCAATGTGTATAGAAGCATAAAAAGATGCTAATATGTAGTAAATCTTATATGTTTTTGACAAAAATGAAATAATAGAGCCCAATAAATGGGCCCAAAGAACAAGAAAAAATAAGTTGAATTGGCACATTTTTAAAAATATCCATTTTTAGTATGTGTGCTTTTATCAGCAGCACATATACTAAAGCTATTTAATCAAACTATAGACATCTAATGGTACTATCATTGACTATGCCAAAGCCTTTAACTGTGTGGATCACAATAAACTGTGGAAAATTCTGAAAGAGATGGGAATACCAGACCACCTGACCTGCCTCTTGAGAAACCTGTATGCAGGTCAGGAAGCAACAGTTAGAACTGGACATGGAACTACAGACTGGTTCCAAATAGGAAAAGGAGTACATCAAAGCTATATATTGTCACTCTGCTTATTTAACTTATGTGAAGAGTACATCATGAGAAACGCTGGGCTGGAAGAAGCACAAGCTGGAATCAAGACTGGCGGGAGAAATATCAATAACCTCAGATATGCAGATGATGCCACCCTTATGGCAGAAAGTGAAGAGAAACTAAAAAGCCTCTTGATGAAAGTGAAAGAGGAGAGTGAAAAAGTTGGCTTAAAGCTCAACATTCAGAAAACGAAGATCATGGCATCTGGTCCCATCACTTCATGGGAAATAGATGGGGAAACAGTGGAAACAGTGTCAGACTTTATTTTTTTAGGCTCCAAAATCACTGCAGATGGTAACTGCAGCCATGAAATTAAAAGACGCTTACTCCTTGGAAGGAAAGTTTTAGTATATTGAAAAGCAGAGATATTGCTCTGCCAACAAAGGTCCATCTAGTCAAGGCTATGGTTTTTCCAGTGGTCATGTATGGATGTGAGAGTTGGACTGGGAAGAAAGCTGAGCACTGCCAAAGAACTGATGCTTTTGAACTGTGGTGATGGACAAGACTCTTGAGAGTCCCTTGGACTGCAAGGAGATCCAACCAGTCCATTCTAAAGGAGATCAGCCCTGGGTGTTCTTTGGAAGGAATGATGCTAAAGCTGAAATTCTAGTACTTTGGCCAGCTTATGTGAAGAGTTGGCTCATTGGAAAAGACTCTGATGCTGGGAGGGATTGGGGGCAGGAGGAGAAGGGGATGACAGAGGATGAGATGGCTGGATGGCATCCCTGACTTGATGGATGTGAGTTTGAGTGAACTCAGGGAGTTGGTGATGGACAGGTGACGCAGTTTATGGGGTGGCAAATAGTCAGACACCACTGAGTGACTGAACTGAATACTAATGTTAGTACCATTATAAAATGCATTACAATGGTAACTACCCAAACAGAGATACAAACCTTTGAAAATACTACAATAAATTTTAAACCAAAATGCAAGGGAAACCACACAGAGAAATAAACATAATAAACAATAAAAAATATTTTAAAAAGTGGTAATAATCCAACTTCAAGGCAAGAGATGCAAGAGACATGTGTTCCATCCTTGGGTGGGGAAGATTCCCTGGAGGAGGAAATGGCTGGCAAACCACTCCAGTATTCTTGCCTGAAAAATTCCATGGATGGAGGAGCCTGGCAGGCTACAGTCCATAGATTTGCAGAGTCAGACACAAATGAGGATGAGCATGGTAAGTAAAAACTAACAATAAAATATATATGTGCTTAATTCACATATTAAAAACCTATGAATGTTAGAGAGTGAAAATTTTATGAGATATATATGTGTATATATATGTATATCTAGATATACATGTGTATGTATATATTTTATATAAATATATATATGCATATAGTACCAATATATTGTCTCATGAAATTTGTAAATTAATAATGGGAAAAAAATATACTTTAGAATAGAGAAACCTGAAAGACACAACTTTAAACAAATGAATAAATTTCACATTACCAATAATCAGCTAAACAAATATAATGTGCCTTCTTACAAAAATAAGAGAAAAATAAAGAAAAATATCATATCTATGGTATTTCAACTAAAAATGTAGGTATCTAACCATGAGGAAGCACTGAGCAAACCTAACTGAGGAATAGCAAAACATTGGCTGACACTTTACAAATACATCTTAATCAAGAAAAACAAAAATTCAGGAAATGTTCCAGATGAAAAAAATTAATAAAGCACAAAGAAACTAAGGAAACACACAATGTATGATCTTGCACAGGGAGTTTTTAAAATTTCTTTTTCCTCCCCATTACTTTTCCTATTTGCCATTCCCCACCCCCATTAAAGGAGGATTGGCTCAGAGGTTAAAGTGTCTGCCTCCAATGTGGGAGACCTGGGTCCAATCCCTGGGTCAAGAAGATCCCCTGGAGAAGGAGATGGCAATCCACTCCAATATTCTTGCCTGGAGAATTCCATGGGCGGAGGAGCCTGGTAGGCTACAGTCCATGGGGTCGCAAAGAGTTGGACACGACTGAGCGACTTCACCTTCACCCCCATTAATGTCCTACTCCTTCTTCTCTTTCTTTCCTTTTACCTCTTCCTTCTTCATCTTCTTTTATTAGAAAGACATTTTTAAGGCACAACTAGAATAAGATGCACAAACTGTTTACTAGTAGTTTATCAATGTTATAGTTCCTGATTTTTGGACTAGTTCCTGATAATTGGACTAGTCAACACATAGTGGAAGGTTAGTGTTTTCAACAAGTTATTTTGAGAAAATTGTATATTCAAGTGAAAAAGAATGAGTAATGACCTTGACTTCTTATATTACACATAATTAACAATAAAATGACTGATTTAATTTATAAATAAATGTAGAAAACAAGTGAAAATCTTCATGATCTATGATAGGCAAAGAGTTCTCAGACATGACTAAAAAGGCGTGATCAATTTAAAAAAAAGGTAATAATAGTTTGTACATTACATATGTGTCTGTGTTCAGTCACTTCAGTCATGTCTGCCTCTTTGCAATTCTATTAACTATAGCCAATGAGGCTCCTCTGTCCATGGGATTCTCCATGCAAGAATATTGGAGTAGGTTGCCATGCCCTCTTCCAGGGGATCTTCCCGATCTGGGGATCAAACCCAAGTCTCCTGCAGCTCCTGAATTGCAGGTGGATTCTTTACTGCTGAGCCACTGGGGAAGCCCAGATTGTACATCATCGACTTTTAAAACTATTGCTCTGAAAGAACTCTATTAAGAGAATGAAAACACAATCCCAGACTGCAAGAAAATAACTTCAAATTTCATATTTTTCAAGACAAAGCCTTGTATCCAGAATGTACAAATAATTCCCCTGAATTCAACAGTAAGATAGACCCTACACCAAAAAGTTATGTGGAAGGCAAATACAGAAAAGAAAAAAAAAGTTTGATGCTATTAACCATCAGAGAACTGTGAGTAGAATTTTATGGGTATAATTACACATCTATTTGAATGGCTAATTATGCAATGTACTATTGAGGATATGGAGCAACTACATAGATACCATATTTTGCTTATGGGGATTGTAAAATGCTATAGCCACTCTGGATAACAATATGGAAGTTTCACAGTTGCTGATGATCCAGGAAGTGTGAACACCCATACTGCTGGGTGTTTGTCCTAGAGAAATTACAAACTAACTTCACAAAATAAATCTACACATGGATGTGCATAGTAGTATAACTTGTATTAGTTTCAAACAACCCAAATGTCCTTCAACAGGTTAATGATTAAACATTAAAATATGAATATCATGAATGTCATTCAGCAATAAAAAGGAATGACTACTGATGTATGCAAAAACTTGAATATATCACAAGAGAACATACTGAGTGAAAAAAATAAAAGTCAGTCTCAAAGGATTACATTTCATATGATTCCATTTATAGAATAAGATTTATTAATGAGAACAACTGTTGCAGGGGTTAAAATTAAAGGAAAGATATAACCTTCAAGGGGTAACACAAAGAAGTTTCTATGTGATGCTGGAACAATTCTATATGCCAAATGGTTACTCAAATTTATAGATACAATAAGTTTTTACAAAATACGCAACACCCTGCAAATAAAGAGTGCATGTATAAGCTGGTGAAGTACAAATGCCACCTGTATTTGAATTACTAACAGTTTATTGATGTTAATTCCTTAGTTTTGAGAGTGTGCTAGGGTTATATAAGATAATATCACTGGAAAAAGGAGTGAAGTACATACAGAAACTCTCTGCATTCTTTTTAAAAATTTATGTGAGTCTTAAAACATTTGAAAATATAAATTATATTAAAAAAGTAAATACAAAGGGGGAAATATCTCTATAAATACTTGTGCTGTAATTTTTTGATTAAAATATACCATCTTTAATTAAAAATAATAATACAAAATTTTACACATACATAGCCCTTAGCCAAAAATTTTACTAAAAAAAGGCACACTATACTAGATAAATGTATCAATTCTTGTCATTATAAAAATGCTCCACTAGCTCCATTGTAATTTAAAATTTTACTGAATATATTATCCAATGCAACCAGAAAAGAGGAAACAATTAGAGGCAAATAAGTTGAATGAAAGTTATTTTCATCTGCAGGTGATTTGACAGTTTATCTAGATAATCTCAGAAATTTAATGCAAAACTAACACAATGATCAAATAATGTTGAAGGATCCAAGTAGTTAAAGAATCTAAAATAACACGTAAAACTCAGTAGCTTTCATATATACAAATAATGGGCAGTTAGAAGATACAGTGGAAAATAAAATAAATACTAAATACTTGTGAATAAACTTAATAACATATTTGAGAACCCTAAAACGAGAAAGTTTTGAAAACACTAAAAAAAAAAACCCACAAAAGTATGGTTAAATAATGTTTCATGTACTTATATATGATAGAACATTATAAAACTATTAAAAAAATTAAAAGATTCATCCAAAGTTAATGTAAAGATCCAATAAAATGATTACTTTCAAGATATGAGTTACATTAAAGTATATGTGGAACAAACATTCAAGAAAAGCTAGGAAGTCTCTAAATTGGATACCAGTGAGAGGAAACAAGGCCTACAAGCTATAAAACATACTGCAAAGCCTCAAGAAAGAAAGCAGTGTGAAACTGACCATGAATAGTTAGATTACTGGAAAACGCTTTAAGAAATTTCAAAAATAGATTCTAATATATAATAAACTTTTAGTAATATGAAGATGATCAGCTCACATTAATGAGAGGGAGAAAACACTAAGAAGAAAGGGTTGAGACAAATGGACAGAAATTTGGGAAAACATAAGTGGGCACCTATATCCAAATCATTCAACCACAATGCTCCAAAGGGATCAGAGATCTGGATGTCAAATTTTGAAAAAGAATTTAAGAAAGCGGGGATAAACCTTTTTACTTGTGATCTAAAATACAGCTGTACTAAAAGAAAGAACTGATTTATCTGGTTACATTTACAGTGATAACCAAAAAACTGAAATCAAAAGGCAAATGACAAAATCAAAAGACAAAAAAAAAAATCAGAAGAAAATACTTGTATTATATATAAAAGATTAATCTTAAATTGTAAAGAACACAAATATTGCAGAGGACTAAACACATGGGCTTCCCTGATAGCTCAGTTGGTAAAGAATCTGCCTGCAATGCGGGAAACCCAGGTTCAGTTCCTGGGTTGGGAAGATCCCCTAGCAAAGGGATAGGCTACCAACCCCAGTATACTTGACCTCCCCTTGTGGCTTAGCTGGTAAAGAATCTCCCCGCAATGTGGGAGACCTGTGTTCAATCCCTGGGTTGGGAAGAACCCTTGGAGAAGGGAAAGACTGCCCACTCCAGTATTCCGGCCTGGAGAATTCTGTGGAGTGTATAGTCTGCTGCTGCTGAGTCACTTCAGTCGTGTCCAACTCTGTGCGACCCCATAGAGGGCAGCCCACCAGGCTCCCCCGTCCCCGGGATTCTCCAGGCAAGAATGCTGGAGTGGGTTGCCATTTCCTTCTCCAATGCATGAAAGTGAAAAGTGAAAGTGAAGTCGTTCAGTCGTGTCCGACTCTTAGCGACCCCATGGACTGCAGCCCACCAGGCTCCTCCGTCCATGGGATTTTCCAGGCGAGAGTACTGAAGTGGGGTGTCATTGCCTTCTCTATGTGGTCACAAAGAGTCAGACAGGCCTGAGCAACTTTCACTTTTCTTTCCTTCAAACATATGAAAGAAAAATGAAAAAAAGCCATTTACAAATATTTTAGAAAAATATGTGCTCAAGTGGCTCTTAAACCTGTGAAAAATACTCAACTTTATTCAAATAAGAAATAAAAATCAAAATTATGCTAAATATTATTTCTTGCCTATCAGATATGAAAAAGTATCAGAATGCTCTATTGCAAAGTGTCTGAGAAAATTTTATATTTTATTCTATGATGATGAAATTCAAGGAATTCCTTGGAGAAGGAAATGGCAACCCACTCCAGTGTTCTTGCCTGGAGAATCCCAGGGACAGGGAAGCCTGGTGGGCTGCCGTCTATGGGGTCGCACAGAGTCGGACACGACTGAAGCAACTTAGCAGCAGCAGCAGCAGCAGCAGCAGCAGACATACTCAACAAAGCCATGTATTCTTATACAAATATATTGTAAATGGAAAGTATGTTTAACATATAACAATATATATTACAACAAACGTAGTATCATGTAAGTACACACACATACACACATAATTGTATATACACTTTCTATCTATGTTCACTGAGAGGCACTAGAAACAGAAAATACCAAGAAGAATAAACACATTTAGATCTAGATTGAAGGGCTCCCTAAGTAAAATCATAAAAAGAAATAAAAATAAAAATGTATGGATGTATAACATTTCAAAGAAAGAGAGTGATGAGGGAAGGAGGGAAGAAGAAATAGAAGAAAGAAGAAAGACTGACATAATTTAAAAAATAACTCGTTTGAAAATCTTAATAGAATAATTGATTCAGGCAAAGATCACCAATGGATACAAAATCATTGGATAAACACAGCTGTAAAACAGGTTATCTGCAAGATTTCAAAATATCAGCATGTGTGTCATTTATTGAGAGGAAACAGCTGCTTTGGAAATGCAGACATGATATATACCACCTTAGTCAAATAGTCATATTTAGCTTCACTAATAATGAAACACACCCGTATCATTTGACTTTCGATGTGATGAAATGAGAAGTATGTATGATTACCTATGTAGCACCTTGCTAAAAATGTATAGCTTGCAGTAGTCATAGGGAAGCAACAAAACCTAGACTGTGTGATATACTAAACACAAGTGAATTAAACTCTCGAAAGTGTTGAAAATATGAAAGGCAAAACTAATTGGGTGACTGGTGTAGATCAAAGGGAACAAAATAATCATAAAGTATAATTCTTGTTTGATTTCTATGGACAGGTGCTGAAGGTGCAAAGAAACTAGTGGCTTACAAGAGAATCATTGAAATATTTACCAAAATGTGAATATAAGCTCTATATTGGTAACAGGGGCTTCCCTGGTGGCTCGGACAGTAAAGAATCTGCCTGCAATGTGGGATATACAAGGGTTCAATTCCTGGGTCAGGAAAAGTGTTCAAGTATTTGGATGTGATAATATTGAAATTTTGCAGAAGACTGTCCTTTTCTTAGCAGATATTTTCTGTGATATCCAATGAACATAGTATCTTTAATAACTTCAACTTAATTTCAATGGTTCAAACTGACAAAAATGAGAAATATTACATTAATATCAAGAGATGCTAGATTTAAGTAAATAACATTTGAGTGTCTAATGAAATATTCTTTCAAAGCTTTTCTGTAATTTTGAAATTTTCTTAAAAGCTGGAAAAATCAACTATAGGTACCGAAACCTTTCAAAATTTTTGGTTGTTTAGATTTTGATATTCATTGGATGTAAAGTTATTTCAAATGATTACTGTCATCAAGAAAATTCTAAAATTGGAGATACTACATAGTAATCATAAGGTTCTCTTGATTCTGTTTTAATAGCTTACACTATTTTTTCAAAGCAAGTACATATTTTATGAAACTGATGTTAGTATTCAGATTGGGATTTTTAAATTATAAATTATTAGTATACTTATAAAATGTTAATTATATACTGAACTAATACAATTAATACAATTAATAATTTATATATTAATTTAGAAAATAGTTTCCATCTGAAATTTTCTGAATTTTCCTATGTAAAATTTTGTAATTTTAAGTTTTTCTCAGTAAGAAACTACTGGAGAAACACTGAGAGTCAATTTTGAAATTAAAAGGATAGGTTTTATATATATCTACATATATATGTGTATATATATGCATATATATGTTATATATGTATATATATGTTATGTGTATATATATATGTATATACCTTTCAAAGCAAACTGTATCTTATGCAGAATATACCCTATGTAATTGAAATACTTTCCAAAAAATAAGACCTTTTGATTTTATTGCATTATGGTACTCTCTATAAAGATTACTTGCTTGTCAATAATTGAGTATATAAAATTTTCTTTCATTGTAACTCCAAAGTGTGAAATTTATTGATCAATCAACTATATGTAGAAATATCCAAAGTGCTCAATGGACATCAATGTGTGTTTTATAACATTTTTGTGTGGAGTTAAATGTTTCAGTGTTCCCTGGATATGATATAAATGGGTTTCCATTTCCTGTTATTCAAGATCTCCTAGTGTGATGATTTAAAAATTACTAAATTTTAAAAGTTATGGGCTTACATGCACACATGTGCACATACATTCTATAGTATTGCTGCACTGACATGCATGACATACATGTCTGCTTATTTGGGTCTGACTCTTTGTGACTCTATAGACGGGAGCCATGGAATTTCCCAGGCAAGAATACTGGATTCGGTTGCCATTTCCTACTCTATACGATATTCCTGTCCTAGGGATCAAGCCCTCATATCATGAATCTCCTGCATTAAAAGGAAGATTCCTTACCACTATACCACCTAGAAAGCCCCTATTGTCGTAATGTCCTAATTTAAGAATTGTTCCAAACACGTTTTGTTCACACATGGCCTCCTAATCACTGTATATTACCTTGTGCAGCAAAAGATGTGATAAAGTTAAGGTTCTTGAGAGAAGGATATTATCATGGACTGTTTAGGTGGCCCCTAAATACAATGACACACATCATTATACCAGACAAGTGGAGAGGATTTTAAGACACATACAAATCAAATGATATGTGAATATGGAGGCAGAGACTGGGGCAAAGCAACTACAAGCTAAGGAATGTCAGCAAGAGCTAAAAGAGGCCAAAAAAAAGAAAAGAAAAGAAAAAAGAAACAAGACTTTGGACCTCTGGAACTATGAAAGAATTAATTTCTGTTGTTTTAAGCCATCCAATCTAGTTTTTAATAACTTATGATAGCATCCCTAGGAAATTCATATTACTGGGTAACTTAACGAGGATAGCTAAAAAAAATCACACAAAATGGATCAATGTATGTGACAATAAACCAACAAAAACTATCCAATCTGGAGAACACAGACAAAGATGACAAAAGAAAAGATTCAAAAATTATTTGGAAAATACAAGCATTCTAACATATGTGTCTAATTTTGGGTCACAGAAAGAGACAACTAGGTAAAACGACAAGACTTTTTGAAGAAATAATGTCTAAAATCTCCCCAAACTTGTTTCAAAAATTTATAGATTCAAAACAGCTTGATAAACTCCAGGAAGGTAAACATAAAAAGAAAAGTTTCTAGACCCATTTAAATTATTAAGAGTAAAGTCAAAATGAAAACTCTTAAAATCAGAGAGAAAAATATGTTATATTACATACAAGGAATAAGACTTTTATACTTTTTAACAAAAATAAAAGCCAAACAGCATTGGAATTACATCAAATTCTATAAATCAATCAATTTTTACTTAATAAAGATGTCCTTTAAAACTGAAACTGAAAGACATTTCACTATAAACAAAATTTTTCTGAAAATGTATTACAGACCTAATGTCAAATTTAAATATTTAACCTCTACAGGAAACTGAAGAAAACATATGAATTGAGTATTCTAAAAATATTTCTTAGAATACAAAAGATTTGAACCACAGGAAAAAAAATTCAAATTAGACACAGTTAATTTGCAATTTTTGTTTTTCAAAACAAACATTTAAGAAAACGAATAGACAAATCACAGATTGGGTAAAATTAATTGTATATCAAATTTAAACAAAGCTTTGTATCCAAAATAATAAACACTTACACCACTGAATAAGAGTTAAGACACTACACAAAAAAGGTTATGAATGTAGCAAGTAAGTTTATTAAAAGATGTTCCGCAAAATTGCTAATGAAGAATATGCAAATTAAAGGCAGACTGAGATGCTGCCATAGACTCACTATTTAGAATTAGAAATAGGCAAAGGCATAGCACTCTCCGATATAAATCACAGCAGGATCCTCTATGATCCACCTCCCAGAATACTGGAAATAAAAGCAAAAATAAACAAATGGGATCTAATTAAAATTAAAAGTGTCTGCACAACAAAGGAAACTATAAGCAAGGTGAAAAGACAGCCTTCGGAATGGGAGAAAATAATAGCAAATGAACCAACTGACAAACAACTCATCTCAAAAATATACAAGCAACTTATGCAGCTCAATTCCAGAAAAATAAACGACCCAATCAAAAAATGGGCCAAAGAACTAAATAGACATTTCTCCAAAGAAGACATATGGATGGCTAACAAACACATGAAAAGATGCTCAACATCACTCATTATCAAAGAAATGAAAATCAAACCCATAATGAGGTACCATTTCACACCAGTCAGAATGGCAGCGATCCAAAAGTCTACAAGCAATAAATGCTGGAGAGGGTGTGGAGAAAAGGCAACCCTCTTACACTGTTGGTGGGAATGCAAACTAGTAGAGCCACTATGGAAAACAGTGTGGAGATTCCTTAAAAAATTGCAAATAGAACTGACTTATGATCCAGCAATCCCACTGCTGGACATACACACCGAGGAAACCAGAATTGAAAGAGACACATGTACCCCAATATTCATCACAGCACTGTTTGTAATATCCAGGACATGGAAGCAACCTAGATGTCCATCAGCAGATGAATGGATAAGAAAGCTTTGGTACATATACACAATGGAGTATTACTCAGCCATTAAAAAGAATACATTTGAATCAGTTCTAATGAGGTGATGAAACGTGAGCCTATTATACAGAGTGAAGCAAGCCAGAAAAAAAAAAAAAAAACAGCAATACAGTAGACCAACACATATATATGGAATTTAGAAAGATGGTAATGATGACCCTGCATGCAAGACAGCAAAAGAGACACAGATGTATAGAACAGACTTTTGGACTCTGTGGGAGAGGGAGAGGGTGGGATGATTTGGAAGAATGGCATTGAAACATGTATACTATCATGTAAGAAATGAATCACCAGTCTGTATTCGATATGGGATACAGGATGTTTGGGGCTGGTGCATGGGGATGATCCAGAGAGATGATATGGGGTGGGAAGTGGGAGGGGGGTTCAGGATTGGGAACTCATGTACACCCGTGGCTGATTCATGTCAAGTATGGCAAAACCAATACAGTATTGTAAAGCAAAATAAAGTAAAAATAAAAATTAAAAAAAAGGAAAGAAATAGGCAATATCCAAATATTGTCAAGAATGCAGAGGAACTCAAGCCTTCATACACTGCTGGTAGGAGTACACACAAATAAATTATACAGTCATTTTGGAAAACAGCTTGGCCACTTTTACAAATAAAGAACATATCCTTATCATATGATACAGACATTTAATTACTAGGAAATAAACATACATCCAAAGAAATAGTTTTGTGTGTAAATTTATAACAGCATTATTCCTAACAGCCAAAACCTGAAACAACCAAGATGTCCATCAACATGTGATAGAAAAATGCAATGTTGTATATCCATACCCAAGTTAACAACTGAACAACTGAATAATCATTTCTTAAACTCAGCAAACTATAAATTCATAACATAAATTCTATAATAGACCACACAAAAATAAAGTTTAACTTGATAAACTATCATAAATGTATTCTAAGTTCTTGTAACTAATATACTTTCTCACATGGCAATAATCAACACAATTTAATTAACACACATGTACAAACATACATGTAAAGAAATCTTCCTTGTGAACATAAAACAAAATGTATGATGTTATCTCCTACATTCAAGGGACTTACATATTAAGATTTTCCCCTATTGATCTGAATCTTTCCGAGGAGGAACTGCTTTTGGTGTGCAACTTCTATATGATAATTACTGGTTTAGATTCTATACATGCATGATTAAGTTAACACTGACTTTTATAAAATGTGCAAATTATAATAAATATTATACACATGGCCTTAAAATAGCAATGACCTTGGTGGTCAAACAGAAAGCAGACAAACTGGAATGTGAATTGGGCATCACAGTATGTTGTTTTCTTTTGTTTTTTGGCTTTTGTTCTCTTAAATATGACACTAAAGATACTTTTATAATAGTCACCAAAATGTAAATATCAGGACCTAAAATTCAGACCATCTGTGTTGACATGGCTTAACTGTTTGTTTTGGGAAATTACTGTAGACCAATTTATCTGGACAAACAGTTTACTTCTGGCAAAAATCTCTCTAATTAGGACAACTGTTGATTTAAGAAGGCCTCATGTATCTCCTAGTTCTTCTCTAGAACTCTACATTCAGTTGGATATATCTTTCCCTTTCTTCCTTGGGTTTTGCTTCTCTTTTTGCCTCAGCTATGTGTAGACTTCTCAGACAACTTTTCATGCCCGGATGGGCATGATAAAGGAGATAAATTATAATGTTCTAACAGAAGAAGAAGGGATTAAGAAGAGGTGGCAAGAATACACCAAAGAACTGTACAAAAGAGGTCTCAGTGACCTGGATAGCCATGATAGTGTATCATTCACCTAGAGCCAGATATCCTGGATTGAGAAGTCAAGTGGGCCTTAGGAAGCATTACTACCAACAAAACTAGAGGAGAGGATAGAATTCCAGCTGAGCTGTTTAAAATCCTAAAAGATGTTGCTGCTAAAGTGCTGTACTCAATATGCCAGCGAATTCAGAAAACTCAGCAGTGGCCACAGGACTGGAAAAGGTCAGTTTTCATTCCAATCCCAAAGACAGGCAATGCTAAAGAATGTTCTAACTACCATACGATTGCCCAAATTTCATGCGCTCAAAAATCCTTCAATCTAGGCTTTAGCAGTATGTGAACTGAGACCTTTCAGATATACAAGCTGGATTTAGAAAAGGCAGAGGAATCAGAGATCAAATTGTTAAGGTTTGTTGGATCATATAGAAAGCAAGTGAATTCCAGGAAAAAAAAAAAAAAACTACTTCTGCTTCACTGACTACATGAAATCGTTTGACAACAAACTGTGGAACATTCTTAAAGAAAAGGGAATACCAGACCACCTTAGCTGCCTCCTGAGAAACCTGTATGCAGATCAAGGAGCAACACTTACAACTTTACATGGAAAAACTGACAGGTTCAAAACTGGGAAAGGAGTATGACAAGCCTGTATATTGTCACTCTTTTTATTCAACTTATATGCAGAGTATATCATGTGAAATGCCAGACTGGATGACTCTGCATGACTGGAAAGGACTCAAACTGGAGTCCTCCAGTCCTCTTGAGCAGGACTCAAGCTTCCCAGGAAAAATATCAACAACCTCACTTATGCAGATGATATTACTGTAATGGAAGAAGGTGAAGAGGAACTAAAGAGCTTCTTGATGAAGGTGAAATAAGAGAGGGGAAGAGCTGGCTTAAAAAAACTAAACATTATGAAAACTAAAATCATAACATCAGGTCTCTTCACTTCATGACAAACAGAATGTGAAAATGTGGACCAGAATGTGAAAATGTGGAAGCAGTGACAGATTTTTTTCTTGGGGGCTCCAAGATCACTGCAAACTGCAGCCATGCAATTAAAAGACACATGTTCCTTGGAAGGAAAGCTATAATAAACCTAGCAGCATATTAAAAAGCAAAGTCATTCAAAGCTGTATAGCCAAAGCTATGATTTTTCCAGTAGTCGTGTACGGATCTGAGAGATGGACCATAAAGAAGGCTGAGCACTGATGAATTGAGGCTTTCAAACTGTGGTGTTGGAGAAATCTCTTGAGAGTCCCTTGGACTGTAAGGAGATCAAACCAGTTGATCCTAAAGGAAATCAGTCCTGAATTTTCATTGGAAGGATTGATGCTGAAGCTGCAGCTCCAATATTTTGGCCACCTGATACAAAAAGCTGACTTACTGGAAAAGACTCTGATGCTGGGAAATATTGAAGGCAAAATGAGAAGGGGGTGACAGAGGATGAGATGTTTGGATGACATCACTGACTCAATGGACATAAATTTGAGCAAACTCTGGGAGATAGTGAATGACAGGGAAACCTGGTATGGGCTACAGTCCAAGGGGTTGCGAAGATTTGGACATGACTTAGCGACTGAACTACAACAATAAAATTGGGACAACATATGACTCATTTGGCCAAACAACTCACTTTTGAAACACCAATGTATTTATTAGATCTTACTTCAAGCCTCCTGATGCTGTGTATTCAAATGCTAAACAGTTTTATCACAGATTTTCTCCATCTTAGTTACTCATTCTTGCCCAAACCTCAAAATTTTATAAATATTACCCACTGACTGCCTCATCCTGAAAAACTTCTAATACTCTTTCAATGTAATGGTTTGTTGCAGCAGGCAGTCCTTACAGGATAAACTTTGGCTTAAGTATTCTATTTAAAATGCATGAGAATTTTCTTATTGTTTTTGATTTGTTTGTTTGCTTATTTTCTGAGAGTGTGACTTAGTAGTAGATCTCACTATCAAAATTTCCATTGAATTTGCTAGATCTTCAATTTCAGGCAGCCAACCAATAGCATGGGAGCCTACATGAAGTATGCCAACAACATATATAATCAACCATTCTTGTTCTTTCATAATTTAAGTGTATGTCTCCTCCAAGCCAGATGCTAGTATTTTTAAAAATATGTATTTCACATCTTAAATCTAATTTGTATATTTCTAAGTGGCAAAATTTAACCAGAGATAATTTTAAATTACAATAGGATTTAGGAAACTTATAAATAAAACTGTTCATTTGAGAGATGTCTTAAAAAGGGAACAAAATTCCAAACACCTAGTGATCTCCATTTTTTGATTAGTATGAGGGAGCTTCTAAATTCTATAATTTTATAACACTGCATCCTTAAAATTTCCCTTAAAATAAGTAGAATCTGGGAAAATGTTAAGTTCATTCTCTCAGGCCTTCCACAGTTACCTGAACAGGACAGCTTTCATCCTGCTCTTGCTCTTCCGTTACCCCTCCATACACTCTTTCTACACCCCTCTTCCTAACCCACTTTCTTGTAGTTCTGGGGGAAGGAGATTCACAAAGATAAATTGTCTGTTAAAGTTAATGCCAATTCAAAACAGGGCAAGCCCATTATGATTGATTTTAAGCCTTAATCTCAGTTGGGCTGTAAACCATTGTTAAAGACTTTAATAGACAAGATAGAAATAAATGGACAGAACAATGTAGGATAGATCTAGAAATACATAATCAAGGGTTCCCTGATCTATATCAATAGGTTCATGTGTTACTAGGAACCTCATAAGCAAAAATTTATGCAGGAAGGAAATAATGAAGGTGACCTAAGATCCCAGGTTTGTTTGATTCTTCATTTTGTATACAAACATCTCATTGTTGCAGCACTGTTTATTGAAAAGACTAGTCATTTTTTGTTGAATTGCCTTTGACCTTTGTTTAAAAAAATCAGTTAATTATGGGAATCTGCGGAGAAGGCAATGGCACCCCACTTCAGTACTCTTGCCCGGAAAATCCCATGGACGGAGGAGCCTGGTTGGCTGCAGTCCATGGGGTCGCGAAGAGTCGGACACGACTGAGCGACTTTCACTTTGACATTTCACTTTCATGCATTGGAGAAGGAAATGGCAACGCACTCCAGTGTTCTTGCCTGGAGAATCCCAGGGACGGGGGAGCCTGGTGGGCTGCCGTCTATGGGGTCACACAGAGTCAGACATGACTGAAGCGACTTAGCAGCAGCAGCATGGGAATCTGTTTCTGGCTTCTATTGCCTTGATCCATGTATCCATACCTCACCAATCCAATACTGTCTTGATCACCATAGATGTATAAGCAAAAGACACATTTTTAAATCTTAACTTTTCCATAGATCCTGTAAGTTTAACTTAAGTTTTCCCACAAAATGTTTGCATATTTAATTTTTGCCTGCCTGGTTTCCTTACGTGGGAATCTGTTATTAAGTTTAGCTTGCATTCCTAGAATATAGTGGGTAAAACTGAACCAAGAGGAACCGTCCTTCACTTTAGAAGATGAGTAGGAACATACTGAAAACATTTGCAAGCAACGATAGGACCATATGGTGGGGAGAAGGAAAGAGGAGGAAAGAAGCCATTGTGGGGCACTGTGAGAAAAGGAAGTAGGGGTAATTTAGCATGTGCAATATGGACAAGAAGAGGAATAGTACTGCAGTAAAATACTTTACTCTCCTGACATGTTCTGTCTTCCAAGGATAACCTATTGACATCTAACCAAGCAAGTTCACAGTATGGATGAACATAATACACATAGGATGCAACAAATCCTTATAGTAACATTTCCAACCAGAGTTTTCTTATGTAAAAAAAGATTCATGAAATAGAAAAGATTCTAAATGGTACTTTTTCTACAAACATAGCAACCAGATTGCAGAGCTAAAGTCCTTCTGTTCCACTGATAAATGTCCCTTTACAGAGATTTGGCTCCCATATGGTCATTCTATCTCCATCACCCACTTTCCCAAAAGAAATAATACAGGCTGCTGATTTCTTTCCTCTATCCTGAATATATTTAGCTTTCTTTTGCAGTACTTCACACTGAGAGTCCAACTCTGAGTCAAGCTAGAACAGCTTCATCTCATTCATTTTGCATGAAACTCTCCTACATTTTTTTAATATTAAGGCAATTTGGAAATACTTTTGAAATAATCTCACTTTTATGATAAACAATTTCACAATAGTTTTCAAAGAAACAATTATAAATGTCCTTCCGTCTACTTTATTATTATTTTTTAATTTTAGCTTCTTTCTCTTAAATCAGCATAGCTTGAGTTTGAGCACAGACTCCATTTTTGCTGAGTTAATATCTTCAATTTGTTCCAATTTAGTCCCTGGACAGTCTTTTTCTTACTTATTATGTAATTCTTTCAAAAGACACTAGATTTTATGATTCTAGGAATTTTCAAATTGCTCTAATTTTAAAAATCTATGAATGTCTGATAGCCACTAGCTATAGATCCAACTTAAGTACTGAATCTTAAGTGTTCTGTGGTGGTGGTTTAATGGTTAAGTCGCGTCCACCTCTTCGACCTGATGGACTGTAGCCTGCCAGGCTCCTCTGTCCATGGAATTTTCCAGGCAAGAATACTGAAGTGAGTTGCCATTTCCTTCTCCAGGAGATCTTCTCAACCAAGAAATTGAACCTGGATCTCCTGTATTGTAGGCAGATTCTTTATGTACTGAGTTACAAGGGAAGCCCTAGGTGTGCTGTATGGGTATTTGCTAGGTTGCTTGCACCCTATGAAGCAGAGTACATGCCTAATCCTACTGATTTAAAAACTCTGTAGACATCACAAAATGGCCAAATAAAATAAATCACACTGCTATAAAACTCTAGTAATCTACTCTTGTAGCTTTGCAGTGTCCCATTACCAGTAGGATTTTAAGTCATAAAACATACAGCCCACCTGAAGTACATATTTGGGTCTGGAGATCTTTATTTAGGTGTTCTCTCTCTCTCTGGAGTTCTCCCTTTCTATTTCTTTCTTCTTTCCTTTTTTCATGCCTTATTTCCTTCTTTCACTTCTTTCCTTTTCCCTCCCTTCCATGTATCTTTCCATACAAAAAAGAAAATACAAAAACCACATTTGTAGTTCTAAATGACATGTTACTGGCTCTTCCTTTAGGATTACATTGGATATCACTGCTTGTTCTATTCTGATGGCCTGTTTACAAATTCAAAAGTGTATAAACTGAGTCAGAGATAAACTTAAAGCATAAATTCAATATCAAGGACAAATGCATGAATATCCCCATATACATACTATACATACACACAGAGGAGTATTAACCTGGACATTCCAGCACTGTTCCTAAGAGAATCGTAACCAAAATGAAGATATTTACAAGTTTTGATATCACTATTTTAATGATAAAGTTAACTTAGTAAATATTTTAAATATATATCCTTTCTGTCAAATTTTGGTTCCACAAAAGGAAACTATAGCTGATTTGTTACACTGACTATTGGAAAATAATGTTCCATAACTTTGGATTTAGAAGCATTAAAAAATTCTTCCTGGATCATCATTTCAGTGATCATATTGCTTTTTGAAAATGAAGATATGCTTGTATTTCAAAACATGATGCATTTTCTTGGACTGCTGGTGCTATGTTTATCAACAGGTTACATCTTTGAGGAATCAATTACCATAATACCTACTATAAAGACATGTATAAATCAATAGAGGGTTCATGATCCAATCACGGATGACAATTCCACAAAATAAGTCTATATGAGTGTTAGAAATAAGTCTTTACATATTGCAAATATGTCTTTGCTTTTACCTCAAGCAAGTTTAGGCAATTTTTAAAGAATAAGAATATATTTTATACTATTGCATAATGTCATTCAGTGCTAAACTATTCTTCACCAATCATTTGCTCTCATACCCCTGTGTCTATGTCCTAAACTCCCTGATCTTGAATTTTCAGAAGAAATTTAAGTGACTTAAATAGAGGTTAAAGGATTTCTTCAGCCTTTGTGAAGATAACAGAGCATCTGAATATGTATAGTTTCCTAATTGAAGCAGTCAATTTTGACAGCATAGGGGAGACCTGAGTAGCTGCCTTCATAGTTTTGATTTAGGCAGTGATTTTTGACTTTAAGCAAAACTCATAGTTGCAGGTCGTATCTTTTGCTTGGGGTTACAATAACCATCAGAGCAGTTTTTCCAAGAATTACTTTTGGAAGCCTCACAGTGCATAAGCAACTCATGGTTCCCAAGGTAAGACAGAAAGAGAGCAGAAAGGAAAAGAAATTTAGTATATGGGGGCCGAAAGGAAAGGGGTAAAAGAGAAGGCAAGAAGGAAAAAGGCGATGCTCTATTGTGTTCATTTAGTCCTTTTACATCTTATATTTTGGCTCTCTGCTGCAAGTGTGAATAGGCAGTCTTCTGTGTTATATCTCCCCATGTTGATCAAATCATGTATTTAAATGTCTGGAACAGTTTAGTTATGTAGACCTTTAAATGGATAAGAGGGGAGTGGCCAAAAAAAAAGACCACCTAAGTATTTTAAACTGCTCCCACAACTAGTCAGTTGAGTTATCTCACCAGAAAAGATAATTACGTGAGGGTATTGCTTTGCTATGTCAGTCTCACTTGTGTTAGAGCCCCCATCCCTTTCCCAAGAATTTCACACAGATTTCAAATAAATAAGCAAAATTTACATTATATTAAAAATTAACAGATGGTAAGAAAGAGAGGAAACCTCAGAAAGAGGTGGGAAGCTTTTATTTTTCCTTTCTCTAAAATGCAGATGGTCAAAGGAAAAATCCAAGAATTGACTTGCAATATGCCAGGATGGAGAGTCCTTAGCTAAGGAAGGGACTTAGTTAAGGATCCTTAGCTAAAGAAGGGAAAATTAATGAGCCTCAGATAAAAGAGATGAGACTTCATAAACTCAGTTAACCCCACTTCAAAGAGTGTCCTTTATTTTATTTTGCTTTTTATTTTTATATTTTTATTTTTAATATACATTTATTTATTTTAATTGGAGGTTAATTACTTTACAATATTGTATTGGTTTTGCCATACATCAACATGAATCCACCACAGATATACATGTGTTCCCCATCCTGAACCCCCCTCTCTCCTCCCTCCCCGTACCATCCCTCTGGGTCATTCCAGTGCACCAGCCCTAAGCATCCATTATTTTGCATCGAACCTGGACTGGCGATTCATTTCATATATGATATTATATGTTTCAATGCCATTCTCCCAAATCATCCCACTCTCACCCTCTCCCACAGAGTCCAAAGACTGTTCTGTACATCTGTGTCTCTTTTGCTGTCTCACATACAGGGTTATTGTTACCATCTTCCTAAATTCCATATATATGCATTAGTATACTGTATTGGTGTTTTTCTTTCTGGCTTACTTCACTCTGTATAATAGGCTCCAGTTTCATCCACCTCATTAGAACTGATTCAAATGTATTCTTTTTAATAGCTGAGTAATACTCCATTGTGTATATGTACCACAGCTTTCTTATCCATTTTTCTGCTGATGGACATCTAGGTTGCTTCCATGTCCTGGCTATTATAAACAGTGCTCGGCTGAACATTGGGGTACACGTGTCTCTTTCAATTCTGGCTTCCTCGGTGTGTATGCCCAGCAGTGGGATTGCTGGGTCATAAGGCAGTTCTATTTCCAGTTTTTTAAGGAATCTCCACACATAAACTTAAAAGCTTCTGCACAACAAAGGAAACAATAAGCAAGGTGAAAAGACAGCCTTCAGGATGGGAAAACATAATAGCAAATGAAGCAACTGACAAATAACTAATCTAAAAAATATACAAGCAACTCCTGCAGCTCAATTCCAGAAAAATGAACAACCTGATCAAAAAATGAGCCAAAGAACTAAGTAGACATTTCTCCAAAGAAGACATACAGATGGCTTAAAAACACATGAAAAGATGCTCAACATCACTCATTATCAGAGAAATGCAAATCAAAACGACAATGAAGTACCATTTCACTCCAGTCAGAATGGCAGCAATCCAAAAGTCTACAAGCAATAAATGCTGGAGAGGGTGTGGAGAAAAGGCAACCCTCTTACACTGTTGGTGGGAATGCAAAATAGTAGAGCCACTACAAATAGTGTCTTTTAAAAGGATTGTTGATAATTTGTTTTAATTCAATAAAAACAAACCATATAACTAAAATTGGTCATTGCATTTATTCTGCTAAGTATTAATGATTTATGATATTTTGACATTTTGTCTTTAAGTAATGACAGGTGGCACTCTGCTTTAATGGATGATATATCATTTTATTTATAGAACTTACTACCACTTGATTTTTTTTTTTTTTCTGTAGATTTCTCTGAACCAAAATGTGAGATCCAGGATACAGAGTTTTTGCTCATTTCTTTTACAGTTATATTCCTAGTACACATTATAGGCATTCAATAATTTTTAATTAATGAATAGCAATCATAATATCTTTATCATACTACATCTGTAAATCCAAGATTTATTTCAATAAAAACAAACCATACACAGAACTTTCTTAAGTATGGAAAGGTGTGTGGATGCCTTGAAGGCTCCAAATAATGTTTTCAGGATGGATCATTTCAGGAGAAAAATATTCTGATTGTACTGGGACCTCAAAAATGTCTCAGAGTGCCTCATGTATTCTCAAATAACATAAGAAATCTGTTGCACAATCAGAGCTTTGTGTCAGGTACTGGGAATACACAGATTCTAAGTTAGTATCTATTTCAAACAATAGTTCTAAAATTGCCTCAAAATTATTAAAATAATCTGTGAAAAAAGAACTATAAATGAGCTGTTATCATAGTTTATCACCTTCAAGCCAACATATTGAAAAACAGAAATGGATACAGTAAATGACCTAAAGCAGATCTTTATAAGAAAGAGGCTATCAGAATTCCTCTGTTCACATTCAGAGGGGCATGCAGAAAGATGGCAGAGGAATAGGACGGGAAGACCACTTTCTCCCTCACAAATTCCTCAAAAGAACATTCAACACCGAGCAAACTCCACAAAACAACTTCTGTAGGCTGGCAGAGGACATCAGACAACCAGAAAAGCAGACCATTGTCTTCAAAAACAGGTAGAAAAAAATATAAAAGACGAAAAAGGAGACAAAGGAGGTGGGGAGGGAGCTCCGTCCTGGGAAGGGAAGCCCGTCCCGGGAAGGGAATTTTAAGAAGAGAGGTTTCCAAACACCAGGAAAGACTCTCCCTCCCGAGTCTGTGGCGAGCCTTGGAAACACAGAGGGCAACATAACAGGAAGCAAAAAATAAATAAATAATTAAAACCAAGAGATTAAAGCCCAACAGTAACTCCCCCAGCGGAAAAGCAGCACAGACGCCTGCATCCGCCACTGGGAAGTGGGGGCAGGGCAGGGACGCGCGGGAGGCGCGGGCTGCAGAGTTTTGTAAGAATCGGGCAGGAACGCCCCACGCGCAACCAGAACGATCTAACTTGGGCTAGCAAACCAGACTGTGGGATAGCTACCACGCGAAAAGCTTGAACATAAGACACCGCCAGGACCGAGCACAGAACAAAGGACGGAACGGAAAAAGCCGGCTGCAGACCATCCCCCGCCGGGGACAGGCAGCCAGAGCCGTAAGGACTGGAAAGGGGCAATTGCAGACCCGGAGAGACTTTACTTACTTAACTGCAAGCAGGCTTCTTTGCTAAGACTTCTGGGGGTGCTGGACAGTCACAGTCTGCCTCATGGGGGGGGGCGCCAGCGGTCCACCCAGAAAGCTGAGCAGCAGCGGCAGAAAAGGTGACAAGCCGCGGCGATCGCGCTCGCCAAACTCCTGAGCTACTCGGACCTGGGAAGGGCACAAAGCGCAGTCCCAGCCGAATCTGTGCCTCTGAGGGCTGCCTGAGCGCCGAACCTGAGCGGCTTGGACCGGGGAAGTGCACGCAGCCTAGGGCCGGCCCCAGACGGTTCCCTGCTGAGCATAGTAGAGCTGGAGCAGTTTGTGTGCCACGAGAAGGGACAGGTCAAGCGGGGCTGAGACACTGTGTGCACATGACCGTGCTATTTGTTTGCAGCATCCCCCCTCCCCCCAGTGTGACTGAACTAATGAGCCTAAAAAACCAGCAAACAGAAGAAGTTAAACAGAGGGAACCACCTTGGAAGTGATCCCACACAGCCCACAACATCAGAGAAGGGCGAGATATATTTTTACTATTTTTAAAATCATTCTTTTTTTTTTCTTTCTTTTTTCTTCTAACTTTTTTTTAATTGTTAAGTCTTCTACTTCTCCTCTAATTTTTATTTCTATAACCTACTATTACTATTAAAAAAAAAAAAAAGACTTTTTTTTTTTTTTAAGGCAAACACCATATATAGTCTTTGGATGGTGGTTGGTGGTTTTTTTTAAAAAATAATTCTTTTTTTTTTTTTTTTCCTTTCTTCCTTTTTCCTTCTGCTTCTTTTCTTTAATATTGTATTTTTGAAAATCCAACCTCTACTCTAGATTTTTAATCTTTGCTCTTAGGTTTTTGTTGTCAATTTTGTACATTTAAAAACCCAAATTTCACTACCCAAGTTTACCTGAGAGCAAGATTACTGGCTTGACCACTCTCTCCTCCTTTGGACTCTCCTTTTTCTCCACCAGGTGGCCTCTGTCTCTTTTCTCCCCCATCTCTTCTCTATCCAACGCTGTGAATCTCTGTGTGTTCCAGACGGTGGAGAACACCTAAGGAACTGGTTACTGGCAGGATTTGTCTCTCTCCTTCTCATTCCTCTCTCTTATCCTCCTGGTCACCTCTGTCTACTTCCTCCCTCTCCTCTTCCCCATATAACTCCGTAAATACCTCTGAGCAGTCCAGACTATAGAGCGCACATAAGGAAGTGACTACTGGCTAGCTTGCTCTCTCCTCTTTTGATCTCACCGCATCTCTTTCCAGTTACCTCTAACTACCCCCTCCATCTTCTCTTCTCCTTGTAACTCAGTGAACCTCTCTGAGTGTCCCTCAATGTGGAGAAACTTTTCATCTTTAACCTAGATGTTTTATCATCAGTGCTGTATAGATGGAGAAGTTTAGAGGCTATTGTAAAAATAAAACTGAAAACCAGAAGCAGGAGGCTTAAATCCAAAGCCTGAAAACATTAGAAAACTCTTGAATTCAGGGAACATTAAGCAATAGGAGCTCATCAAATGCCTTCATACCTACACCAAAACCAAGCTCCACCCAAGGGCCAACAAGTTCCAAAACAAGACATAC
Source organism: Capra hircus (assembly GCF_001704415.2). Classification (NCBI taxonomy): domain Eukaryota; kingdom Metazoa; phylum Chordata; class Mammalia; order Artiodactyla; family Bovidae; genus Capra; species Capra hircus. The sequence goes on from NC_030809.1 coordinate 81,913,091, forward strand.
CACACAAATTCTCCAGCAACACAGGAACACTCCCCTGAGCTTCAATATACAGGCAGCTCAAAATTATCCCAAAACCTTTGATGTCTCATAACCCGTTACTGGTCACTCTGCTGCACTCCAGAGAGAAGAAACCCAGCTCCACCCACCAGAACTCCAACACAAGCCTCCCTAGCCAGGAAACCTTGACAAGCCACTGATAGAGCCCCACCCACAGTGAGGAAGCTCCATAATAAAGAGAACTCCACAAATTCCCAGAATATAAAAAGGCCACCCCAAACGCAGCAATATAACCAAGATGAAGAGACAGAGGAATACTCAGCAGGCAAAGGAACAGGAGAGTTGCCCACCAAACCAAACAAAAGAGGAAGAAGTAGGGAATCTACCTGAGAAGGAATTCCGAATATTGATAGTGAAAATGATCCAAAATCTTGAAATCAAAATGGAATCACAGATAAATAGCCTGGAGACAAGGATTGAGAAGATGCAAGAGAGGTTTAACAAGGACCTAGAAGAAATAAAAAAGAGTCAAAATATAATCAATAATGCAATAAATGAGATCAGAAACACTCTGGAGGCAACAAATAGTAGAATAACGGAGGCAGAAGATAGGATTAGTGAAATAGAAGATAGAATGGTAGAAATAAATGAATCAGGGAGGAAACAAGAAAAACTAATTAAAATAAATGAGGACAATCTCAGAGACCTCCAGGACAATATGAAACGCTCCAACATTCGAATTATAGGAGTCCCAGAAGAAGAAGACAGAAAGAAAGATCATGAGAAAATCCTTGAGGAAATAATAGTTGAAAACTTCCCTAAAATGGGGAAGGAAATAATCACCCAAGTCCAAGAAACACAGAGAGTTCCAAATAGGATAAACCCAAGGCGAAACACCCCAAGACACATATTAATCAAATTAACAAAGATCAAACACAAAGAACAAATATTAAAAGCAGAAAGGGAAAAACAACAAATAACACACAAGGGGATTCCCATAAGGATAACAGCTGATCTTTCAATAGAAACTCTTCAGGCCAGGAGGGAATGGCAAGACATACTTAAAATGATGAAAGACAATAACCTACAGCCCAGATTACTGTACCCAGCAAGGATCTCATTCAAATACAAAGGAGAAATCAAAAGCTTTACAGAAAAGCAAAAGCTGAGAGAATTCAGCACCACCAAACCAGCTCTCCAACAAATTCTAAAGGATATTCTCTAGACAGGAAACACGAAAAGGGTGTATAAACCCGAACCCAAAACAATAAAGTAAATGGTAACGGGATCATACTTATCAATAATTACCTTAAATGTAAATGGGTTGAACGCTCCAACCAAAAGGCAAAGACTGGCTGAATGGATACAAAAACAAGACCCCTCTATATGCTGCTTACAAGAGACCCACATCAAAACAAGGGACACATACAGACTGAAAGTGAAGGGCTGGAAAAAGATATACCACGCAAATAGAGACCAAAAGAAAGCAGGAGTGGCAATACTCATATCAGATAAAATAGAATTTAAAACAAAGGCTGTGAAAAGAGACAAAGAAGGTCACTACATAATGATCAAAGGAACAATCCAAGAAGAAGATATAACAATTATAAACATATATGCACCCAATATAGGAGCACCGCAATATGTAAGACAAATGCTAACAAGTATGAAAGGGGAAATCAACAATAACACAATAATAGTGGGAGACTTTAATACCCCACTCACACCTATGGACAGATCAACTAAACAGAAAATTAACAAAGAAACGCAAACTTTAAATGATACATTAGATCAGTTAGACCTAGTTGATATCTATAGAACATTTCACTCCAAAACAATGAATTTCACCTTTTTTTCAAGTGCTCATGGAACCTTCTCCAGGATAGATCACATCCTGGGCCATAAATCTAACCGTGATAAATTCAAAAAAATCGAAATCATTCCAAACATCTTTTCTGACCATAATGCATTAAGATTAGATCTCAATTACAGGAGAAAAACTATTAAAAATTCCAACATATGGAGGTTGAACAACACACTTCTGAATAACCAACAAATCACAGAAGAAATCAAAAAAGAAATCAAAATATGCATAGAAACGAAGGAAAATGAAAACACAACAACCCAAAACCTGTGGGACGCTATAAAAGCAGTGCTAAGAGGAAAGTTCATAGCAATACAGGCATACCTCAAGAAACAAGAAAAAAGTCAAATAAATAACCTAACTCTACAACTAAAGCAACTAGAAAAGGAAGAATTGGAGAACCCCAGAGTTAGTAGAAGGAAAGAAATCTTAAAAATTAGGGCAGAAATAAATGCAAAAGAAACAAAAGAGACCATAGCAAAAGTCAACAAAGCCAAAAGCTGGTTCTTTGAAAGGATAAATAAAATTGACAAACCATTAGCCAGACTCATCAAGAAGCAGAGAGAGAAAAATCAAATCAATACAATTAGAAATGAAAATGGAGAGATCACAACAGACAACACAGAAATACAAAGGATCATAAGAGACTACTATCAGCAGTTGTATGCCAATAAAATGGACAACGTGGAAGAAATGGACAAATTCTTAGAAAAGTAAAATTTTCCAAAACTGAACCAGGAAGAAATAGAAAATCTTAACAGACCCATCACAAGCACGGAAATTGAAACTGTAATCAGAAATCTTCCAGCAAACAAAAGCCCAGGTCCAGATGGCTTCACAGCTGAATTCTACCAAAAATTTCGAGAAGAGCTAACACCTATCCTACTCAAACTCTTCCAGAAAATTGCAGAGGAAGGTAAACTTCCAAACTCATTCTATGACGCCACCATCACCCTAATACCAAAACCTGACAAAGATGTCACAAAAAAAGAAAACTACAGGCCAATATGACTGATGAACATAGATGCAAAAATCCACAACAAAATTCTAGCAATCAGAATCGAACAACACATTAAAAAGATCATACACCATGACCAAGTGGGCTTTATCCCAGGGATGCAAGGATTCTTCAATATCCACAAATCAATCAATGTAATTCACCACATTAACAAATTGAAAAATAAAAACCATATGATTATCTCAATAGATGCAGAGAAGGCCTTTGACAAAACTCAACATCCATTTATGATAAAAACTCTCCAGAAAGCAGGAATAGAAGGAACATACCTCAACATAATAAAAGCTATATATGACAAACCCACAGCAAACATTATCCTCAATGGTGAAAAATTGAAAGCATTTTCCCCAAAGTCAGGAACAAGACTTTCACCGCTACTATTCAACATAGTTCTGGAAGTTTTGGCCACAGCAATCAGAGCAAAAAAAGAAATAAAAGGAATCCAAACTGGAAAAGAAGAAGTAAAACTCTCACTGTTTGCAAATGACATGATCCTCTACATAGAAAACCCTAAAGACTCCACCAGAAAATTACTAGAGCTAATCAATGAATATAGTAAAGTTGCAGGATATAATATCAACACACAGAAATCCCTTGCATTCCTATACACTAATAATGAGAAAGTAGAAAAAGAAATTAAGAAAAAAGTTCCATTCACCATTGCAACGAAAAGAATAAAATACTTAGGAATACATCTACCTAAAGAAACTAAAGACCTATATAGAGAAAACTATAAAACACTGATGAAAGAAATCAAAGAGGACACTAATAGATGGAGAAATATATCATGTTCATGGATCAGAAGAATCAATATAGTGCAAATGAGTATACTACCCAAAGCAATTTACAAATTCAATGCAATCCCTATCAAGCTACCAGTCATATTTTTCACAGAACTAGAACAAATAATTTCAAGATTTGTATGGAAATACAAAAAACCTCGAATTGCCAAAGCAGTCTTGAGAAATAAGAATGGAACTGGAGGAATCAACTTGCCTGACTTCAGGCTCTACTACAAAGCCACAGTCATCAAAACAGTATGGTACTGGCACAAAGACAGACATATAGATCAATGGAACAAAATAGAAAGCCCAGAGATAAATCCACACACCTATGGACACCTTATCTTTGACAAAGGAGGCAAGAATATACAATGGAGTAAAGACAATCTCTTTAACAAGTGGTGCTGGGAAAACTGGTCAACCACTTGTAAAAGAATGAAACTAGATCACTTTCTAACACCCCACACAAAAATAAACTCAAAATGGATTAAAGATCTAAATGTAAGACCAGAAACTATAAAACTCCTAGAGAAGAACATAGGCAAAACACTCTCAGACATAAATCACAGCAGGATCCTCTACGATCCACCTACCAGAATTCTGGAAATAAAAGCAAAAATAAACAAATGGGATCTAATTAAAATTAAAAGCTTCTGCACAACAAAGGAAAATATAAGCAAGGTGAAAAGACAGCCTTCTGAATGGGAGAAAATAATAGCAAATGAAGCAACTGACAAACAACTCATCTCAAAAATATACAAGCAACTTATGCAGCTCAATTCCAGAAAAACAAACGACCCAATCAAAAAATGGGCCAAAGAACTAAATAGACATTTCTCCAAAGAAGACATACGGATGGCTAACAAACACATGAAAAGATGCTCAACATCACTCATTACTAGAGAAATGCAAATCAAAACCACAATGAGGTACCACTTCACACCAGTCAGAATGGCTGTGATCCAAAAATCTGCAAGCAATAAATGCTGGAGAGGGTGTGGAAAAAAGGGAACCCTCCTACACTATTGGTGGGAATGCAAACTAGTACAGCCACTATGGAGAACAGTGTGGAGATTCCTTAAAAATTGCAAATAGAACTACCTTATGACCAGCAATCCCACTGCTGGGCATACACACCGAGGAAACCAGAATTGAAAGAGACACATATACCCCAATGTTCATCGCAGCACTGTTTATAATAGCCAGGACATGGAAACAACCTAGATGTCCATCAGCAGATGAATGGATAAGAAAGCTGTGGTACATATACACAATGGAGTATTACTCAGCCGTTAAAAAGAATTCATTTGAATCAGTTCTGATGAGATGGATGAAACTGGAGCCGATTATACGGAGTGAAGTAAGCCAGAAAGAGAAACACCAATACAGTATACTAACACATATATATGGAATTTAGAAAGATGGCAATGACGACCCTGTATGCAAGACAGGAAAAAAGACACAGATGTGTATAATGGACTTTTGGACTCAGAGGGAGAAGGAGAGGGGGGGATGATTTGGGAGAATGGCATTCTAACATGTATACTATCATGTAAAAATTGAATCGCCAGTCTGTGTCTGACGCAGGATACAGCATGCTTGGGGCTGGTGCATGGGGATGACCCAGAGAGATGCTATGGGGAGGGAAGAGAGAGGGGGGTTCATGTTTGGGAACGCATGTAAGAATTAAAGATTTTAAAATTAAAAAAATAAAGAACTAAAAAATAAAAAAATAAAAATAAATAAATAAATAAAAGAATTCCTCTGTTCACATTCAGAGAGAAAACTCTATGCTATCTCCTCTTCTTATAAGGACTTCAATCTTATGGGATTAAGGCCTTACCCTCGTGACTTAACCTTTCTTAACTCCATATAGACCCTGTCTCCAAATCCAGTCATGCTGAGGATTAGAGCTTTAATGTAGGAATTTTGAGAGTATACAATTTATTCCATAGCATACTTCATGATAAAAAGAGTTAAATAAATGTTTATCTATGTCTGTTCTAAGTAGCTCCTGATATGCATGTAAGAGATTGGAAAAGTCTTCTCTGTGACATTTGGACAACCTAAAGTTTCTACCATGAGTTTGTTTTCCCAGTACAAGACCCATAATATTATCTTATGTTAAACCCTACCACATGCACAGCAGGGAATGCAGTCATGTTTAATACAACCCAAGCTATCAGACTTCTAAGGAAAATCTGTTTTCAGTTTATGAACCATATGAACGTGTTATCTATTCAAAAAGTAAAAACAAACAAAAATCCTCCATAAAAGGGTTGCAAGCAAGAGCAAGCTCTATTTCCTGTTGTGATTATTAGGGAAAAGGCTACTAAAGATAATCAGAATAATTAGACAGGATGTTAGGCTATGCTACATCAAGATTATAAATCTCAGTATTTTAATGTAGGAAAGCTGTGTTTCTCAAATATTATATGGATTAGGTAACAATCTAGATTAAATGTCCATCTGGTAACTCAAGAATTCAGATGTCTTCTGTATTTTGATGCTGCCATTATGGGATATAAAGAGTATGGCAAAGGAACAGAGACTGTGGAAGACTCATTATTCTCAAGTAACTGAGACCAGAAGTGATATACTTTACTAACTTCTAACAAGCCATTTTCTGCTGCTGCTGCTACTGCTAAGTTGCTTCAGTTGTGTCCACCTCTGTGTGACTCCATAGACGGCAGCCCACCAGGGTCCCCTATCCCTGGGACTCTCCAGGCAAGAATACTGGAGTGGGTTGCCATTTCCTTCTCCAATGCATGAAAGTGAAAAGTCAAAGTGAAGTCTCTCAGTCATGTCCAACTCCTAGCAACCCCATGGACTGCAGCCTACCAGGCTCCTCCATCCATGGGATTTAACTACTAATTCATAGCCCCAATTTAACTGTACTAGAATCTAGAATAAATACGGAAGCATGCACAACATTTCAGATACTCTTTAATCTATGCTGAATTGGGTTCCTTATAACTGCAAATACCACACTATATTTAATAAAAGGAGGTATCTCCAAAAATCATTAATGTAATAAGACTGTGGATTTTCCTCAATCATTTCAATCAAAATGCCTGTCATGATAAAAGTCATAAAATATATTTGGAAGACTGTTGTTTCCACTTCATTTTTGTTCATCTATACAACAAAAGTAATTATTTCCTAATAGTGACCGAGATGGATTAAGGTAAATTCCAGACATTATAACTGTGGTCAAGGAATCCATGCCTTATAAAATCAGTCTAAATACCCTCATAATAATAGGATTTAAAAGAATCCCTTCCAGTATAACAGGCAAAGAGTATCATGCAGAGAGAATCTTCCTATTTGGGGGCGGGGGGAAAGAAAACTCTCCAGAAATCAACAAAGGAAGGAGAGCTTTTTGTTGTTTTGGTTTAATTTTCTTTTCATTTGCTTTCTGTATTTATATTTATTAGGATTTTGCAAAATTATTTTAAAGGATGTGGTATTTTCATTAGATAATTTTTTCCTACAATTTCATTTAAGAAACTGCTATACAGTATACTAACACATACATATGGAATTATGGAATTTAGAATGATGGTAATGATAACCCTGTATGCAAGACAGCAAAAGAGACACAAATGTATAGAACAGACTTTTGGACTCTGTGGGAGAGGGAGAAGGTGGGATGATTTGTGAGAATGACATTAAAACATGTATAATATCATGTAAGAAGTGAATCATCAGTCTAGGTTCGATGCAGGATATAGGATGCTTGAGGCTGGTGCACTGGGATGACCCAGAGAGATGGTATGGGAAGGGAGATGGGAGGAGGGTTCAGGATTGGGAACATGTGTACACCTGTGGTGGATTCATGTTGATGTATGGCAAAACCAATACAGTATTATAAAGTAAAATTAAGTTAAAAAATAAATAAAAAATAAACTGCTATATACTTCAGTGATAAACATGTATCTAGTTCAAATTAGTTTTTCCCTTCATAAAGAAAAATCATAACTTAATTAACACTCTCAACACTTCCTTTGCTGTAATTCTTTGAAGGATTGGTTCCCAAATAGTAATGAGCATCACAATCATTTCACATCTTGGTCATTAGATATTTCTGGGATCTACCCTAGAGTTTCAGATTCAGTTGGTTTGGGTTGGGGTCTGAGAATCTGCAATGGCAACAAGTTAACGGATAATGCTGATACTGCTTTCTGGGGACCACATTTGGAGAATAACTGTTATAAATTATATGATATTCAGGTCATTATTTAAAGGTTCATCTCAATCAGCTAGCTCTTACACATGGCATGTCTTTCCAGAAAAAAAAAAGGGGGCATTGTTATTTATTTTTTAATCTCAGCATCTACCAACACATTGAAAAATGACAGATACTGATTAAGATTTTAATGAATGAAGCATCTATTATATATCCTTATATCATCATATTTAAAAAATATACATAGCCAGAAAGAAAAACACCAATACAGTGTACTAGTACATATGTATGGAATTTAGAAAGATGGTAATGATAACCCTGTATGTGAGACAGCAAAAGAGACACAGATGTATAGAACTGTCTGTTGGACTCTGTGGGAGAGGGAGAGGGTGGGATGATTTGGGAGAATGGCATTGAAACACGTGTAATATCATATATGAAATGAATCGCCAGTCCAGGTTCAATACAGGATACAGGATGCTTGGGGCTGGTGCACTGGGATGACCCAGAGGGATGGTATGGGAAGGGAGGTGGGACGGGGGTTCAGGATGGGGAACACGTGTATACCCATGGCAGATTCATGTTGATGCATGGCAAAACCAATACAATATCATAAAGTAATTAACCTCCAATTAAAATAAATAAATTTATATTTAAAAAATACATAGTAATTCTTAAAATTTATTTCAGATATTTCAGGAGAAGACTTTTGAGAGTCCCTTGGACAGCAAGGAGATCAAACCAGTCAATCCTAAAGGAAATGAACCTTGAATATTCACTGGAAGGACTGATGCAGAAACTGAAGCGCCAATAATTTGGCCACCTGATACAAAGAGCTGACTCATTGGAAAAGACCCTGATGCTGAGAAAGACTGAAGGCAGTAGGAGAAAAGGTCAACAGAGGATGAGATGGTTGGATGGATGGCATCACTGACTCTATGGACATGAGTTTGAGCAAGCTTTGGGAGTTGACTAAGGACAGGGAAGCCTGGTACGCTGCAGTCCATGGGGTTACAGAGTCACACATGACTGAGCGATTGAACAACAACAATAAAAATTTATTTCAATTACTCATAATAATAGATGATAAACCAAGGTGCTCATTGTACCAAGGTTTGTTCATCATACTAGACTCAGTTAATCCCCAACTTTATGCTATTACGTGAACTGAAAGTGAATCATTTGCATCTCCATCAGGATAATCAATTATAAACTATTCAAACTTAAATTGAAGAAAGTAGAGAAAACTACTGGACCATTCAGGTATGGCCTAAATTAATCCCTGATGATTATACAGTGGAGGTGACAGATAGATTCAAGGGATTCGATCTGATTGACAGAATACCAGTAGAACTATAGATGGAGGTTGATAACATATACAGGAGGCAGTGACCAAAACCATCCCCAAGGAAAAGAAATGCAAAAAGGCAAAGTGGTTGTCTGAAGGGGCCTTACAAATAGCTGAGAAAAGAAGTGAAAGGCAAAGGCGAAAGGGAAAGATATACCCAATTAAATGCAGAGGTCCAGAGAAAAGTAAGGAGAGATAAGAAAGCATTCTTAAGTGAACAATGCAAAGAAATAGAGGAAACAATAGAATGGTAAAGACTAGAGATCGCTTCAAGAAAATCAGAGAAACCAAAGGAAAATAACATATAAAGGTGAAAATAATAAAGGACAAAAAGAACAAAGGCCTAACAGGAAAAGAAGAGTTTAAGAAAAGGTGGCAAGAATACACAGAAGAACTGTACAAAAAGTGTCTTAATGACCTGGATAACCACGATGGTATGTTCAATCACCTAGAGCCAGACATTTTGGAGTGTGAAGTCAAGTGGGCTTAGGAAACACTATTATGAACAAAGCAAGTGGAGGTAATGAAATTCCAGCTGAGCTATTTCAAATCCTAAAAGACGATGCTGTTTAAGTGCTGCAGTCAATATGTCAGCATATTTCGAAAACTCAGCAATGGCCACAGAACTGGAAAAGTTCAGTTTTTATTTCAATACCAAAGAAAACCAGTGGTGAATGTTCAAACCGCTTTTCAATTGTGCTTATTTCACATGTTAGCAAGGTAGTGCTCAAAATCTTTCAAGCTAGGCTTCAACAGTACATGAACTAAGAATTTTCAGATGTACAAGCTGAATTTAGAAAAGGAAGAGGAAACTGAGATCAAATTGCCAACATCCATTAGATCATAAAAAAAGAAGATAATTAAAAAAAAAATTCTGTTTCATTGACTATGCTAAATCCTCTGACTGTGTGGATCACAAAAAACTATGCAAAAGTTATAAAGAGCTGAGAATATCAGAAAACCTTACCTGCCTCCTGAGAAACCTGTATGCAGGTCAAGAAGCAACAGTTAAAACTGGACATGGAACAATGGACTGGTTCCAAATTGGGAAAAGAGTAAGTCAAGTTTGTATATTGTCACCCTGATTGTTTAACTATTATGCAGAGTACATGATGCAAAATGCTGGGCTGGATGAAACACAAGCTGGAATCAAGATTTCCAGGAGAAATATCAACAACCTCAGATATGTAGACAATGCCTTCTAACTTCAAGTAGCAAAGAAGAACTAAAGAGTCTTTTGATGAGGGTGAAAGAGAAGAGTGGAAAAGCTGACTTACAACTCATCATTCAAAAAACAAAGGTCATGGCATTTGGTCGCATCACTTCATGGCAAATAGATGGGAAATCAATGGAAACAGTGACAGACTTTATTTTCTTGGGCTCCAAAATCATGGCAGATGTTGACTACAGCCTTGAAATTAAAAGACATTTGCTCCTTGCAAGAAAAGCTATGACAAATCCAGACAGCATATTAAAAACAGAGACATTACTTTGCTGACAAAGGTTTATATAGTCAAAGCTATGGTTTTTCCAGTAGTAATGTGTGCATGTGAGAGGTGGGCCATAAAGAAGGTGGAGCACCAGAGAACTGATACTTTTGAACTGTGATGCTGGAGAAGACTCTTGACAGTCCCTTTGACTGCAAGATCAGACCAAACTTAAAGGAATCAGCCCTGAATTAGTCATTGGAAGGACTGAGCTGAAGCTGCTGCTTCAGTACTTTGGCCACTTGATGGGAAGAGCCAACTCATTGCAAAAGATTCTGATGCTAGGAAAGACTGATGACAAGAGGAGAAGGGGGTGACAGAGATGGTTGGAGGGCATCACCAACTCAAAGGAAATGAGTTTGAATAAACTCTGCTAGATAGTAAAGGACAGAGAAGCCTGGTGTTGCAGTCCACGGAGTCAGATAGAGTCAGACATGACTTAGCCACTGAACACTGATAAGATATTAAGATCAAACATTTCTGTGAGGAAAAGGATGGAAGCAGTAATGGATAAGTGAAGGAGTTTGTGGCAATGCAATGTCAACCTAGTTCTTAGTTAATCCCACAGGAAGCCTTGAAGTTTGGAAAGTTCTTCAATGGTTTGCCATGTTGAATAGAGGGGGTTGAATACATATTAAGTAGTCATTATATTTAAGCTGCCCCTGAGAAAGGAAAGTGACTTGGGCAAGGCAGCTGTCTCTAATTAAGGTCAATCTCCAGAGAGCTCAAAATAAACTTTTCTGTATGTATGTGTGTATATACACACACATATAAGCCCATATACATATGGGCTTCCCTCTCAGGTGGTAAAGAATCTGCCTGCGATGCAGAAGATCCCCAGAGAAGGGAAGGCTATCCACTGCAGTATTCTTGCATAAAGAGCTCCATGGACACAGAAGCCTGTCAGGCAACAAGAGTTTCAGGGTCACACACCACTGAGCAACTAACACTTTCACTTTCTTGTGTGTGTGCATGTGTATTATTTAATATTAAACAAGTAGTGTTTAATAATAAACATTTAGCATATGTAATAAGTAATTAATATTCAGGTATATAACTGTATTTTAAGTTGAGATATGTAGCTAAACTTTAACTTAAAGGAAAATGCCTTCTATTATTTATATGTGCCTATAAGAAGTATTTTTGTTTATTGACTACCTAAATGTTGACAATTAAAAGCCTAATATATCCTTTTCCCAGGACTCAATGGACATTAAAAAACTAACACTGACTTTTTTACAACTATCTCACACACATGGTTAAAATGTTAAACATTTTCATATTTGTTATTGATGTCATTTTGTCTAGCAAGTCAGTGATAGTTTTATTTGCTATCTAGAGTCACTAATGGCTTCGGATGGAAGACGGTGCAAAACAGAAAGTTTCCTATATACAGTAAGACACTAGCTTATTTTGGGTACCTACATTAAGTGGTCACTATGATGGCTTTACTCCAGATGAGACTCAAACTTCTCTAGCTTCATAACAATAGATTGAAGAACATGAATAACAGATCATCTCAGGGAATAAGCGTCATAGAATCAAGAAGCCATGCTATCAACTGTTACTATAATAACAAAGAGAAAGGGGGATGTTGTACATTACAACCTAACCAGATAGAAATAAGAAGCATTAGATGGGCTGTATTTCAGTATGCCTCTTACTGTAATGGGAAGCAATAAAACAAATATCTCCATATGGAGGTAGGTGTAAATGTATTCCCTATAGTAACACTTAACTCATTTACTTAACACTCAGACTCATTATTCACTTACCAGCATATGCTTATTGGACGTGCACTTTCAGTTCAGTTCAGTCTCTCAGTCGTGTCCGACTCTGCAACCCCATGAATCACAGCATGCCAGGATGTGTACTACTTACTGAAAATATTAGTGACTAAATGGAAAAAGTTTTTATACATAGGTGAACAGAGTCATTGTTGGGTATAGAAAGAATAGAGTGTTTTTCCTTTTAATCTTTTCATATGTCTACTTCTTGTCTATGCCAAAGCCTTTGACTGTGTGGATCACAATAAACTGTGGAAAATTCTGAAAGAGACGGGAATACCAGACCACTTGACCTGCCTCTTGAGAAACCTATATGTAGGTCAGGAAGCAACAGTTAGAACTGGACATGGAACTACAGACTGGTTCCACATAGGAAAAGGAGTACGTCAAGGCTGTATATTGTCACCCTGCTTATTTAACTTGGATGCAGAGTACATCATGAGAAATGCTGGACTGGAAGAAACACAAGCTGGAATCAAGATTGCCGGGAGAAATATCAATAATCTCAGATATGCAGATGACAGCACCCTTATGGCAGAAAGTGAAGAGGAGCTAAAAAGCCTCTTGATGAAAGTGAAAGTGGAGAGTGAAAAAGTTGGCTTAAAGCTAAACATTCAGAAAAAGAAGATTATGGCATCCAGTGCCATCACTTCATGGCAAATAGATGGGGAAACAGTGGAAACAGTATCAGACTTTATTTTTTTGGGCTCCAAAATCATTGCAGAATGTGACTGCAGCCATGAAATTAAAAGACGCTTACTCCTTGGAAGAAAAGTTATGACCAACCTAGATAGCATATTCAAAAGCAGAGACATTACTTTGCCAACAAAGGTTCATCTAGTCAAGGCTGTGGTTTTCCCAGTGGTCATGTATGGATGTGAAGGTTGGACTGTGAAGAAAGCTGAGTACAGAAGAATTGATGTTTTTGAACTGTGGTGTTGGAGAAGACTCTTGAGAGTCCCTTGGACTGCAAGGAGATCCAACCAGTACATTCTGAAGGAGAACAACTCTGGTATTTCTTTGGAAGGAATGATGCTGAAGCTGAAACTCCAGTACTTTGGCCACCTCATGTGAAGAGTTGACTTATTGCAAAAGACTCTGATGCTGGGAGGGATTGGGGGCAGGAGGAAAATGGGACGAGAGAGGTTGAAATGGCTGGATGGCATCACCGACTTGATGGATGTGAGTTTGAGTGAACTCCGGGAGTTGGTGATGGACAGGGAGGCCTGGCGTGCTATGATTCATGGGGAAGCAAAGAGTCAGACAGGACTGAGTGACTGAACTGAACTGAACTGATATGTCTGTTTTTGATATTTCTAATTAAAGTGAAAGAGGAGAGTGAAAAAGTTGGCTTAAAGCTCAACATTCAGACAACGAAGATCGTGGCATCTGGTCCCATCACTTCATGGGAAATAGATGGGGAAACAGTGGAAACAGTGTCAGACTTTATTTTTTGGGCTCCAAAATCACTGCAGATGGTGACTGCAGCCATGAAATTAAAAGACGCTTACTCCTTCAAAGAAAAGTTATGACCAACCTAGATGGCATATTCAAAAGCAGAGACATTACTTTGCCAACTAATGTCTGTCTAGTCAAGGCTATGATTTTTCCTGTGGTCATGTATGGATGTGAGAGTTGAACTGTGAAGAAGGCTGAGCACCAAAGAATTGATGCTTTTGAACTGTGGTGTTGGAGAAGACTCTTGAGAGTCTCTTGGATTGCAAGGAGATCCAACCAGTCCATTCTGAAGGAGATCAGCTCTGGGATTTCTTTGGAAGGAATGATGCTAAAGCTGAAACTCCAGTACTTTGGCCACCTCATGCGAAGAGCTGACTCACTGGAAAAGACTTTGATGCTGGGAGGATTGGAGGCAGGAGGAGAAGGGGACGATAGAGGATGAGATAGCTGGATGGCATCACTGACTCGATGGATGTGAATCTGAGTGAACTTCGGGAGTTGGTGATGGACAGGGAGGCCTGGCATGCTGTGATTCATGGGGTCGCAAAGAGTCGGACACGACTGAGTGACTGAACTGAACTGAATCTAAAATAAATAAACCAAATATTACAAATCTTCCCTCCTTCAAGTTGTCATCTTTAACATTCTTTTAACTATCATGCCTTTCACTTTAAGTCCTATGTTGACTCTAGAGAATTTATTGTATTTTATGATTATCCATGTTCAAAATGTTCAATAGGTCATCATTGCCAATGTGATAGTAAAATGTTTTGTTTCAAAGTACTTTATATTCTCATGACTTGTCACAACCCAAACGCATAATTCCATTTAACTTTCAATTGTGGTCCTTGAAAGTGAAGCCATGGCATTTGTTTGCTCTCTTATATCACTTTTGTTGTTGTTTCTCATAATTCCTCTGTCAAAGATGTTTCCTGTTTGTAGCATGAATGGCTACTCATGCTTCCTGAATTTATCTCGAATGTTATCTTCTCACTGTGATATTCTTACTTCTTTAGGCTTATTCATCTGGGTCCCACCACTGTGTTGCCATGGCATGATAAACACATCACTCTTATCATATGTTTCTTTTTCCCTGTATATTGTAAGTTCCTCACGATTAAGAGCATGTTTTCCCCATCTTTGGCTCTCCTAGGCCTATATTTATTGGTATCATGTAAGCACCTTATGCGAGGAGTTGACTCATTGGAAAAGACCCTGATGCTGGGAGGGATTGGGGGCAGGAGGAGAAGGGGACGACAGAGGATGAGATGGCTGGATGGCATCACCAACTCAATGGACATGAGTTTGAGTGAAGTGGAGTTGGTGATGGACAGGGAGGCCTGGCGTGCTGTGATTTATGGGGTCACAAAGAGTTGGACACGACTGAGCGACTGAACTGAACTGAACTCAAGCACATTATGTATGTCTATTCAATTAATGTCACAAAGAATACTAAAAGTCTGTGATCTAACACATTTTGTTTAAGCTCATATATAGCAGTTACAGTATTTCTGAGGACTAAAATTATATATTTACTCGTTATTCACAATTAAAAACTCTGACTATATATGTGTCTCTCTGGGAAGTAGCTTATTTCTAAGTACTAGGCAGTAGTAGAAAACTATAGAATATGAAATTGAAATAAAGGAAAGGGAGGGCTTGGGGTTCAAAAATAATTCAAAAAATATTCCTCAAACATTGGTTAGGTTCAAGGCATTGTGCTTATTTCAAGTAGAATTCCATCCCTGCTTTTAATGCACTTATATGAAATTTGAGAGGCAGTGATATCAGGCTTATCAAATACGAAAGATTATTTTTAAAAAGGCCTGACACTGGTAGGCAATCCAAAAATAAATGATAGAAAAATCATGAAGAAAATAAGCAATAATTTGAATATTTTATATTTATCTTCATTTATGAAATATTTTAAAATCTTAAGTGAGTGGGTAATTGTGACACTTTTGTTTTAACTATAATGATCAAATAAGGCTTTGTATATGCATATATCAGGAAGATAGCATAGGTTAAAGTTTTAAAAATTGATTTTTATCAACTTCAGTCAACCCAAATAAAAATATAAAATACTCTCAACTGTATATCTAAAAATATGACAGATTATTATTGTATTCAGCTTTAATTATTATATTTTTCAGCAAAACAAAGTAGGGGCAGACAGGCAATTATAGATATAAGTAATTCTTTTAAAAAATTTTTTTGAAGTGAGAGTTTAATTATGAGGAGATAACTAGAAATGTTATGACCTGAATTCAAATTAATATTTGATTAAATTTCAAACACAGCATAGAGCTATAACTGGAATGAACAGTTTGATGAATTAAAATTACTTAGCAATAGATTTTAAACTAAGCAACGATTAAATTGCTTATTTCTTAGGATTTAATATCAGGTGCCAGAGGATTAGTATAAATTTTCCACAAATACAAGCCTGGTAGACTTTCAGAGACTTGGGACTGTGGCTGAACAATTCTTGATCGCAATTTATACTAGCCATACCCTTTTAGATATATGATGATGCTTTATATACCTCTGCAAATCACTAATGGTACTGAAAACATAAGCAGTTAATGTTCCTGATCTATATTTTTAAAGGCCAAAGGGAGGAAAGTTATATTGAAATCAGTTAAGTGTTAAAAACAATATAATAACATTTAGCATTGGAAAATGTGAAAGAAACAAATATGGCCAACATTTGGAAGAGAATCATTCTGAGCCAGAGGGAGGAATTTCTAGTTAGCAGATCATAACAGACATCCTTAGTGGAAGGTAAGCTTGGGAAGGAGAAAGGAAGCTGGGCTAGGGACTCGATGGTAATTTAAATCATTACATTCAAGACACTGTGCCAGTTGCTACAAGAGTACAATCCCTTCTTCACTGTGTTTGTAAGAAAGTAGATAGGCATAAGTAGGCTGATGAAATGTAACAGAGAATGTGGTGAATGCCTTAACAAACCTAAAATTTATAATGTACTTAAAGATATATCTCACTCTATGGACAAATGGAAGAGATGACCAAAACCTTTAAGGAGGGAGGTACCTTTGAAATAGTCTTGGCATAATTGGTTCAGGTATTGGTAGTGAGGAATGGGATAAAGGCCAAGAACCTAGTTCTTGGTTGATGAATGCAGAAGTTGGTTGCTAGTTGCTTGATGCATGCGGAAGTAGCCCTGAAAACTTAATCTGGGGGGCTAAGTTCTGATCTTCACTCCACCAACTATCTGTCGAATTATGGATGAGTCACTTAGCCCTTGTAGACCTAGTCTTCTCAGTGACACACAAAAGAAACTGAATTGGAAAATTATTAAGATCATACCTATTCTAAAATACTCTAGAGAATGCATTGGTTGGTTCCTGTTTTGAATGGCCTAGAATGGTAAGTTAATAAATTTCTTTTTAATCTGCAGACAACAGAAATTTGCTGAAAGTTTTCTGAGCCACATAGTAATATGATTAAGGTTATACATTTGGAATGATTAATCTACTAGAGACACATAGGGTTAATTCTTGTCGGGGGATCACTTAGAATCTCTAATATTTCCAAGTAAAAGGTAAGGAGGAGCTAACAGAAAACAAAGAAGTTGAATCCATAAGATCTGTCCTCATCATTAATTAATGCCAATAGAATAGGAAAAAGAAATGAGACCAAAAAAAGTAGATAGCTTCCAAACTTGGTATCTAAGAGAATGTTTTACCAGACCAAGTAAGGAAGTCTTTATGTATAAGGACAAATGACACAGCTCTGGAATGAAGTTGTTCAACTGGCAGCTGAAAATTAAATCTTTTGCTCTCAAGATATGGACTAGAAGAGGGTTTGCAAACTCAAAGGCATACAGGGACTACTGAAGTACTAGGCTATTTTCAAAACAATAAAGCCATGGGGAACATAGCACCATGAAAAAATATGTGTCTTTCTGAAGGAGTTAGTTGCCACTCAACTTCAATAGGTTGGTGCTCTTGCAATTGTAGACCCTGCTTTTCTAATTTAACCCAGAAATACATAGATGGCTTCCCTTTTTAAAATTACCAATAAGGAAACTACTCGATATAATTTATAACTGTGCACGCATGTTCAATTGCTCAGTTGTGTCCAACTGTTTGTGATCCCATGGACTGTATCTCATCAATCTCCTCTGCTCATAGGCTACTCCAGGCAAGAATACCGGAATGGGTTTCCATTTCTTTCTCCAGGGGATCATCCCACTCTAGGAGTCGAACCCATGTCTCCTGCATTGGCAGGCAGATTCTTTACCACTGAGCCACCTGGGAAGCCCTAAGTAACTGTGGGGCTTAAACAAAACATGACTCTAAGCCACACTGGTATACAGACTGCTAGATATAAGTTTGGGGCCACTATATTAACTGTTTCAGAATTAGTCTAATGATAAAAATGAAGTAAATAGTGGGAAAGGGTAGACATTTTCAAAAGAACAGTAAAAGGAGGGAAGTCTAAGAATATAATCTCAAATTATTTTTATAATTAAAATGTCAAGTAAAAGAAAATAGTGGCCCCTACTTACAGTGAGGTTGCCAGAAATGAGAAAAATATGAGGATATTACTCAAAGAGAATAGAAGGAAAGGAGACAAAGATAGACACAGTGTCCACCAATGGAAGGAATTTGAATTTTACACAATAGAAGAGACCCTAGTAGATCTAGACAAGAAGGCAAAAGGGAAAGGGCATAAAGTATCTGCCTTATTATTTATGATTCTCTATATTTTTTCATTTTATGTTTTCGAAAACCTGCGTTGTTTCCTAACATACCTGTTGGATTGAATAGGATGCTCAATGTATCCACCTTTCATCCAAATACCTGCAAGATATTTACTTTTGGTAACTGACAATTATGAAATTACCGTCCATTACAAGAAGACAACATGGCAACAAAGACTTGGAAGATTTAATTGTTCATTTGTATTGTCAGGTAGACAAGCAAGTCCACAATCATAGCTATATTAAGACATGTATAAGTGAAAGTGGAAAATAAGTTGACTGTTTAGTAGACATTTTAAAGCGTTCCTAGCAGCCATGCTTTAGGTCTTCCCAGGTGACTCAGTGGTAAAAAATCTGCCTGCTAATGCAGGAGACACAGGAGGCGTGGGTTAGATTCCTGTTTGGGGAAGATAACCTGGAAGGAGGAAGTGGCAACCCACTACAGAACTCTTGCCTTGGAAATTCCATGGACAGAGGCACCTGCTGGGCCTCTGTCCATGCGGTCACAGTCCGACATGACTAAGCATGCACACGTAGCTGTGCCTTATTCATTGATGCCAATAATTCATTAGACGACCAAGTGGCTGTATCTTGCTGGACACGTCTCAGTCTCCACTGGTAAGAAATCAAGAGTCTCAATTGTTGATAAGTTTTATATTTTCTTTGAAAAGAAACAGTTCCTCTAACAGATGGTTAACTGCAAGATTTTGCGACATTTCTCAAATATTCTTTGTAAACCATCAGCAGTCACATTTAATTTTGTCTATGAGGAAGGAGCAATAAGTGGATGATGAATCAGGCATCATTAACTGTAATTTAAGATAAATCAAATGCAACAATGTCTTGAATAGCAATAATAAGATATTAGAAAAGTTTTCTTTTAAAAAGATTTTCCAAGTGTGCAAAGAACTGTCAAGGAAGTATTAGAACATGACAATAAACAATATTAAGGTGGGTGGCAAAAACTGATATATATGTGAGTGTGTGTGTAGGGGGGTAACTTGTATTTGAAACACATTAGGCACTCAATAGGGCTTCCCAGTTGCCTCAGTGGGTAAATAATCTGCCTGCAATGCAGAAAATGCAGGAGTTGCCATTTTGATCCCTGGGTCAGGGAGATACTCTGGAGGAGGGCACAGCAACCCACTCTAGTATTCTTACCTGGAGAGTCTCATGGACAAAGAAGCCTTACATGCTACTGTCCATAGGTTTGCAAAGAGCTGGACACGACTGAAGCAACTAAGTAAGCACCCAGAGACACAGGCACTCAATAAGTACTGCTGTTGCCTAATTTTGCTACTCTTGCGCTCAACATTTGTCCTGAATATCTTCTGACAGTCATCTATAGATCCCAAGAGACCTACCTGCCAACTCCTGCCAACTCTTTTCTTCCCTGTTTTTCCTACCATTCTTGCAGACTCACTAACCATGTTGTTTTCCTTGTCTGGTCTATTATTGATTGATTTCTTACAACTGTTTTGTTGTAAGAAAAACAGCTGCTTATAAAAAACACTCAATTTTCCTTCATGATTTAATAAGCTTTTTCTTCTAGTTATCTACTGCTACTTATTAAATACCACCCCCAAATTAGTGTTCTAAACAACAACTGTTTTATCTTGCTCTTCATGAGTCAGGAATTCAGACAGGGCTCAGGCAGGGAGACGTGTCTCTGTTCAAAGAAGTCCTGATATCTGAGGGTAACTGGAAACTTTGAGGCTGGAATCATTTGGGAGGTATCTTTGCTCCTGACTGATACCTGGCATAACTCAAAGCCAGGGCTTAGTTGAAACTTTTGACTGGAACACCTACTCTTGTCATTTATATATGGCATTTCTATTCATTTCCGTATAGAAATAATGAGCTTCTTATTACAAGGTGTATGGGATCTGAGAGTGTCTGGAGAACAAGAGTTCAAGAGATGCCAGAAGAAGCTGCATGACATTTTAGGACCTAGCCTTAGGAGTCACAAGCTATAACTTTCACTGTCTTCCATTCAGTGTACAAGTCACAACCCAGATTCAAAGGTAGGGACATAATAGGTGGATGCATCAAACTTCTTGCGGTTTTTTTAAATCTACCATTTCAAATTACCAAATTTTGTAGAAAAGTCATGAAAAATTCCATGGGAGTGTTTGTGAGTCAATAATAAGTTAGTAAAAAGGCATCTGAAGAGAAGAAAATGATGTGTGGAAGAGGTGCACGTGATCATGGATGCAAGTGAGTTTGTGAGTTTGTAATAGTCAATTGTCATTGAATCATACTGTATAAAATATGGGTAAGCAGTAGATTTTAAGGGGCCATTTATGCCATATTAAAAAGTTGTTACAGTACACTATAAGTAATTGCAATAACTGAAGAACATTAAGCATGGGGAAAACCTGCTCCTCACTACATATTAGTCCTACTTCTCTGGCAGAACTCTGAAGAACAAATTTATTATAGGATGAGAATACAGATAAAATGACTTAGCTTGAAAGCAACTGCAGTGGTTCAGAGGACCGTGAAACCAGCCTGATCTTCTTTTAGAAAAGGGAGAATCAGAACAAGAGAAACTGAGGAAGTTGAATTTAGACAGTTTAAAAATCAGTTAATTATTTTGATGAAGTTGGCCAAAGTGAAGGAACACATTACAGACCACCATCAATAGGTGGATGGTTGACGATTATTGTCCTATTTATCCAAAGTACTGATGATGAGCAATTATTTTCATAATATATTATATTTAAAACATCTCTGAACTTATAGACATATCAATCTTTTTTTGGGTAAGTCAATAATATTGATCTGCTCAACCATTTGAGGCTTTCTTTATTTAACTAATTATGTAGAAACTGATGGCCATGAACATATTAGTTAATAATGAAGAGAAGTGGTGTCTATAAAAGTATTTAAAATGATCCATAGGTAGCTTTTATATCCATTAATGACAGCAAATGTCCAGTATCATTCAGGTCTTGAACTTAAACTTACTGAAACCATAACAAATAAAATAACCTAATCCATGATATCTGCTAAGATTTATTATCTAATTTGTCATGTTGGCCTGTGTTCAGGTACATTGAGAAGTGAGAAACTAATTTTTTGTTTCTATATTCTTTTAGAAATCTGCTCTTGAGTATGGTTGGATTCAGTACCACTTTAAAATGGAAAGGTTGTGGGCTTGAATAGAAAAAGAGGGTTGTTTTTAGAATAATGAAGTGAAATTGAGACATAAGCCATACTTTAATGTCAGATAATTATGACAAACAAGAATTCTAAGAGTTGTTTTCACATATATTAATTTTTACAGGCTTTCCAGGTGGCATAGTGGTAAAGTATCTGCCTGTCAGTGCAGGATATGCAGGAGATGTGGGTTCAATCCCTGGCTTGGGAAGATCCCTTGGAGTAGGACACAGCAACCCATTCCAGTATTCTTGCCTAGAAAATCCCTTTGACAGAGGAGCCTGGTGGTCTGCAATAAATGGGATTGTAAAGAGTCAGACATGACAGAGCACAACAACAAAATTATTACAGCAAAAATGATGAATTAAACATCCTTACATATAAAACATGCTCACTGGTCCTATGCTTATCAGTTATTTTTCCTTAGGGATGAAAATGAAAGAACCTTTAATTCTTAAGTTAATACTTTAAAAAGGTGCTTATCATGGAATGTTCAGGTAGTATTTTTATCATGTTGCTTCTAGCCAAGTGCAGCATGAGCTGTTGTTGCAGACATGAACAAAGATATATTGGCAGCAGGGGTTCTGGCTGCTTGATTAGTTTATACAAAGCAAGAAACCATAAAAACATCTACTTAAAGCAACATTATTTGCCCTACTATTAGATATGGCTAGAAAATCAGATCATGCCTAAAAGTGGGAAGCTATATCTGTTTTCTTAATAATAAAGCTGTTTTGTATTCACTGTTTTTACTTTTAGATTTTACTATTACTCAGTTATGGTGGGGCCAACAGATCAGGAGATAGTATTTTTTTGCTCACAGTGTCCTAGAGGTGGAAGTATGCCATAGATGCAGGGGCCATCTGGGGAAGCAACAAATTCAGTAAGGAGGCAGAGAGAACAGGGGACAGGAAGAAGGCAGGGACAAAGCATTCCCTGGTAGTTTCTCTGAAAAGGAATGGACAAAAGCAGAGTAAACAGGTTTAGGATTGGCTATTCTGGATCATTTCAGTGGGTTCCAGGTTGCAGCAATTTTTTGATTGTCTGGTGCCTGGTCCCACATGATTAAAGGCAGAGGAATAATGGCTTGGACTATAAGAGTGCTGTGAGAGGCTGATACAAGAGGTGGATGGAGCATGGGCTCTGGGTTGGCCTGTTTGTATATGAAACGCACATTTGTACGAACGATTTTATTGTCTTTAAGAACTGGCTAGCCCTGGGAGGAGCAGTCTCTCTAGGATCACAAAGGCTCCAGATATCAAACTTTCAGAAATATCAAAAATAAAAAGCCAAGATAAATACATTCTTCAATTCCAAAGCCTCCATCTTTATTCACCCCCAAATTACAAAAAAAAAAAAAAGGCAAGACAAACCTGTTTTCACTTAGAGCAAGCTCCAACTGGTTAATCTCACTAACAGCCTGAAAACTCCTGGGTTGATGCTATTCTTGTTGCTAAAGTGGAGAGAGAGGAGAAACTAGAAAATGCATAATTGTCAGTTGCTTGTGTTTTCAGAAAACTTTAAAACACGTCATGAATTCAAAAAATAATATATAATGTAAAGGAGTATTTTTTTTCTTGATTATCTAGTGGGATGAGTATAAACTAGTGTCGGGGCTTCTCTGGTTGTCCAGTCGCTAAGACTCTGTGCTCCCAATTTAGGGGGTCTGGGTTCAATTCCTGGTTGGGGAACTAGAATCCATATACCTCAACAAGAGTCTGTAAGCCACAACTTCTTTGCATGCCACAAAGTAGACCTGGCACAGCCAAGTAAATTAATTAACTAATTAAAATAAATATTTAAAAATACCTTAAAAAAGAATATAAGCTAATATCTGAAATCATCTGGGAGAATGAGAATTTAGAAGGAAATTCAGTGTTCCCATCTTCCTTCAAAGTAACATAACATATACAGAAGAGGAAAATCCACTTCACTCTGAAGCCTTATTATATTTCTATTTAGAAGACTATGTGACTTGTTTCTTTCTTTGATGGTGTGTGTCCAAAAATACAGAATAATCTACTGATTTACAACTTCAGGGTAAAATAGGCCATGAGTAGGTTGACTGTTTGGGACCCACTACAAATTCATACCCTGAAACCTAATATGCCTTGTGATGGTGTTTGAAGGTGGTGCTTTTGGCAAGTGCTTAGGTCATAAGGGCAGAGTCATCAGCAAAACTTTTCAACTCTTCCACCAGTTGAGGCTATGGCAAAAGGAATGAAGCATGGATAGAAGGAGCTTTCAGTAGATACTGTCTCTGCCAGTGACGATCTTGGACTTAGCCAACAGAATTATGAGGAGTAAGTGTTTATTATTTCTAAATCACCCAATCTATAGTATTTCTTTTAGCAGTCCATAAAGAATAAAAGAAGGTCCTAAATTCAATGTTTAGATTGGAATTTTAGGTTTCTTCTGTGTATTTTGAAAATTCTTTGGGGGTTTTTCTACAATTATCTTTAAAGATTTTGAAGATGAATTTTATTTGTATCTAACCAATAACTTTCCTTTTTGATATTCTTGCCAAGAATGAACTAATTCATTTCTTTTAATTTTAAGCTCTACTGTAGTATTTTTAATACACAAAACTATATACAATTTTTTAGTTTGGACATACAAATATACTTAATACAATACCAAAGCCACAATCCATCATTTTCAGAAGTTTCCTTGTGTCCCTTTATTATTTATTTTCTGGTAAGAAAAATTAATATGAAATCTTCTCTCCTAACACATTTTGAAGTGTATAAGCTCAACATTCAGAAAACGAAGATCATGGCATCCGGTCCCATCACTTCATGGGAAATAGATGGGGAAACAGTAGAAACAGTGTCAGACTTTATATTTTTGGGCTACAAAATCACTGCAGATGGTGACTGCAGCCATGAAATTAAAAGACGCTTACTCCTTGGAAGAAAAATTATGACCAGCCTAGATAGTATATTCAAAAGCAGAGACATTACTTTGCCGACTAAGGTCCATCTAGTCAAGGCTATGGTTTTTCCAGGGGTCATGTATGGATGTGAGAGTTGGGCTGTGAAGAAGGCTGAGCGCTGAAGAATTGATGCTTTTGAACTGTGGTGTTGGAGAAGGCTCTTGAGAGTCCCTTGGACTGCAAGGAGATCCAGCCAGTCCATTCTGAAGGAGATCAGCCCTGGGATTTCTTTGGAAGGAATGATGCTAAAGCTGAAACTCCAGTACTTTGGCCACCTCATGCAAAGAGTTGACTCATTGGAAAAGACCCTGATGCTGGGAGGGATTGGGGGCAGGAGGAGAAGGGAACGACTGAGGACGAGATGGCTGGATGGCATCACTGACTCGATGGACGTGAGTCTGAGTTAACTCCGGGAGATGGTGATGAACAGGGAGGCCTGGCGTGCTGCGATTCATGGGGTCGCGAAGAGTCGGACACAACTGAGCGACTGAACTGAACTGAACTGAACTGAATACCATATTGTTAATCATAAGCACCATCTTCTACAAGTCATCTGCTGTAACTCTTGCCTGAACTATATTTCACAGCAAGAATATGGTTTCTGTATTTAGATGAACCAAAACGTCCATAAGCATCCAACTACTCATCAACTGTCTGCTGAATTTCAAATTTTATCAATTTTTAGGCTTAGCTATTGTAGTCATAACATGATCAATGCTCATTGTAAGATCTATAATTATCCCTGTAAACCTTGAAGACTAATTTTAAACACACATTTCAATTTGGTTGTTCCTGAGATAAGAATAGTAAAATATAACCGTGGGGTTTTCAAATCATGAACATACATCTTAACAGTGCACAATTACAGCCTAATCCTGCAGTCAATTAATAAATTGGTTGAAATAGCAGTTTGATTAAAATCTCAGATGTGCTAATTCACTTTCCTGGTGCTCTTTAATTAAGGCTTTAATAGAGTCTGCAATTACCTGCAAATTTTTTATTGGTCTTAAATATTTGTGCTTCTACCCTTAACTTTCAAAACTCCTTCAACTCACCAAAGCATAAGAATAACCACTCTAAGAAATTAAGTTAAAGCATAAAGAAAAAAAAAAAAACACCACTTTTTTCTTTAATCAGGTGAACAAGTACTACATGTCTTTAAAATGCTTGTGGAAATTTAAGCTGCAAATGGATATTTTTTCTGTAAGTTATGGTATGTTTTCTGTTGTTTTTGCTATTGTAGAAAACATTAGTTTTGGTGAATGAAGCAACATTCTGTGGACATTGTCCATGAAAACTATTTTGACATTAATTGAATTTTAATATAGAATACTTACTCAAATTTATGCCTTCTGTGTTAATTTTTAATTTTATTAAAAATACTTTATTTCACTTTGTTCACAACTACTATTTTTGAGCCTTTTTTCTGTATCAGGCTTTGTTCAAAGTGCTTTACATAAACTCTGTCATTTATTACTCTAATAACTGAACTCAGTAGATGCTGTTGTCATCCAATTTTAAAGAGAAGAGATTTAAGAATTACAGATTTAGGTAAGTAGTCAAAGTAACATGCATGTAAAAAGCAGAATTACAACTGAATGCCAGGTGTGTTTGATTCTGAAATTTGTCATCTTAACTATAGTAAGATTGTTTCAGTTGTTTGAATTTATTGATGTTTTATTAACTATACCCACATTTGTATGTATATTAGTAAAAGTGCTCATGTTTAAAATCTCTGGTGTGTGATATGATATATTTCTAGTAAACTTCCAAATACAAAGACTAATTTATTGATTACTTATTTTAGGTGGAAATATAAATAATGTCTTGATTATGTTTTGTGGTGAGTCATGAAAGCTTCACTTTGAAATTAAAAAGAAACAAAAAACTCAAATCTTTCTTCAAAACAAATGATTAAGTACAGCACAGGTCTCAGTCTGAGACTTTCTTTTTAAATAAGTAAATATCTACACACTGAAAAAAACTTGTAGCAAAATACCCATCCCAGATTTGCTTGACATCCAAAAGCAAATCCCCTCCCACCTATCCTCAAGTGTTCTTTTAGAGGAGAACTGAGTCTGTTGCTAAGTAACATGAATAAGATTGATTCAGAAAACCTCAAGAATGCTGTAAAAATATACACTATGACACATACTGAAAAGTCCCAAAGAAATATATATATATATATATATATATATATATATATATATATATATATATAAAATGTTCCCCGTTTAGTTTAGAACCTGTATTTATTGGCTAGTAAAGATTTCAAGTTTGGGGAGTTACCAGTTGAGAGACATTCTCACATATTCATTGATTCAGAATAGAAAACATTTATTTTATGAAATATATAGACACTAGAATTACAATTATAATTGAAAATTTTTAAAAATATACATGTATTTTGAAGTCATCTATATAATGTAGGAAATTAGGTTTAAAAATGCATTAGTAGTTATTTTTGCATATACTCTTGAAGTAAACTCACTGCAACAATATTACTATAAGAAGTTAGAGAACAACTTAAAAATCACTTTTATAGTACAACATATTTAAAACTCATTTGTACCACAATTTTTTTACATATGTTAATAGTTTCCAAAATTGCATTATTATACATCACATAAAAATAGTAGGCCAATTCAAACCCCAAAAGCATTTGGGGGTTGAGGGGATGGCGAAAAACAACTTTGAAAAATGACACCAGTGTTAAGTTTGGAGAATAAACATCATGTTTGGGAACACATGTAAGAATTAAAGATTTTAAAATTTAAAAAAAAAGATCTAAGACAAAAATCCTCTATACCAGTATCTTCAAAATATATGAATAATTACATATACTGCTTTAAATTTCAAAAAAAAAAAAAAGAATTTTTCCAAAAAATACTTAATAAGTAGTAGCTTGTCTGTCTAGGTATTTGAATGATATAATAATTTAAGCAATATGGAAAAATTACAAAGATTGAAAAATAGAACAATGGAATAAAATATATATTTCAGAAAAGATCTAGTTGTAGAAAATATCTGCACAAAGAAAAGAAAAAAAAAGAAACCACATGCCTCTTACCTTAAGTTACTTACTTAAGTTACTTAGACATCATTTAAATAACATTTAAATAACTAGGAAAGCAAATAAAATAATTCTAAATTGATCTCTTTACACACAGATAACAGCTATTTGGATTATAACATCTATCAAAATATTTAGAAATGAAGCAATTAATTTTCAAAATATTTATTTTAGATTTATATGGTAATATCTGAGCCTGAACAATGGAATACCTGTCATTTAAACATTTCAAAAACATTTTTTAAAGAAGAAACAAAATTTTCCTGAAAACTTTTCCATGATGAGTAGCTTATAATATATTATAATAGTAAAGTCTTGGAACTAGAACCTCAGAGAATATACATTATCTGTTATTTTCCTAACCACATCCTCCTTTTCTATTGACACACTTCTCTTCCCTTTTGTTTACTACTTTCAATTTTGATTATGTAATTCACTGTGCTATATCATTTTACTTCTTCACTGTATCAAAGACAGTAAAAACTAAGGACTATTCTTTAGTCTTTAAGAATAAATTGCATGTTCTCTTTTCTTAAAGTGTTTTCCATGTAGCTGGTCCATCACCATATTTATGTTAAATAATGAGAAAGTAATAAAAGATGACATTATGTATTTAAAACCACATTTTGATGCTGAGGCGTGTAGAGTCACTGTTATTTTGAAGAATGGATATTGAGCAAATAGAGAATTATTAGACAATATAAAATGTGGAGGAATTTATGGACCTTCGCTGTAGAATCTTAGGATTTATAAATGCCTATCACCTACATTTGTTAGAATGTACTGACTTTTTCACAGTAAGCAATGTGTAACTAATGTATTTTTTTATATACTTTTGTAATTCCCCACTCGTTTGGTATAAAAAACTTTATTTCTTCATGTCCTCTTATAATCAGGGTATCTTGAATGTCCATTAATAAACTTAAATATAATAAACTTATAAAATAAACAAATGGATAATCAGTAGCACTGAATCTAGTAGAACTAAATGTCATGATAGCAGTTTTAAAGAACATAGAATAAATTCAGAGACTCTCCTGTACCTGATAAGTTTTATGAGTTCACAAATGCCAAATTTCAAAAATGATATTATACCAGGAATAGGGACAGCACAAATACTAGTTGACTGAACCAAGGAAACACATTCTTAGATAAGAATTCTTACTATGCCATTGTAAAGTCAGATATGCAAAGGAGGAATCAGCCTGAATTACTGAAAATCATGAAAACTAAAATATTGGGTAGGAGATAAGGAAGGTTACAAGTTACAAAAACTTTAAAGAAGAATGTGCAGAAACTTTGGATACACTTTAAGATAAAAAGGAATAATCATGAGCAACACAGAATGAGCACCTGGACCCAGCAGAAACAAAAGAACCCAACTGAATGAGAGAAAAGATGGTAAGAGACAAAGATATATTATTACCTTGTGTAAGTGCTGACTGAAGAGAGAAGATGTATATATTTTGATTAACATAATTAGGTCTCCTCCTCCATAATAAAAGTATTGGGCACATCATCTTTAGAAAATTTAAATACCTGATGATGTTCATTCTTTTGTAAAATAGAGATGTACCTAGAACCCAATATTACATGTGTAGCTACCAAACGTACTAAAAGAATCTGGCTTCCACATGATCCCAATTAATACAAAAGACTATGTATTAATTACTCTCAAGTGTGAATGCCAGGTTCCCTATTTTAGAAGGGACACAGTACAAAATTTTCATATCTTCTCTAACCTCTTTCTATTAAGAATAGCAATAGCAATTGAAATTAGCATGGCTATCCTACCTTGATTCAGCCCTCACAATTCCTCATCTGGACTGGTGTAAGAGCCTGCTAACAAGATTCTCTGCCTTCTTGTGATCTAGACACTACATTGTGCTGGGTAGTCTTTCTGAAATAGAAATCTGACCATGTCATTCTCATGAAAATACAGAAAAATCATTCACTGCACAAAGTAAAACTCCTGCACATGACATCCAAACCCTTTCTCAATCTGTTCGTTTAGCTCCTAGTATATTTGCACACTCTTGTTTTCCTCTGCTCTGTTTGCTTTGTGTTCCAGAAAAGTGAAGTTCTTATCCATTGCCAAATTTCATGCCATTTCCACCAAAATGAAAAAGCAATTACTCTTCACCCCAGCTCCTGGCAGGACTTTCCATTCTTAAATTATCCATCTGGTGAACACCAGCTTCTAGTGGTAAAGGATTTAGCTTATACGTTGTCTCCTCTGGGGAGTCACCAGGTGCACCAAGGCTCACCTGTCCTAGCAAGGTTTGGTGCATCCTCTTTAGGTTATAAATTAAATGTTAGTACTTGGAAGATAGTTTTTTATATTATATTTTGTATGAATAGAGCTGAGCATTTGGTAGGTTTATAAGAACTTTGTTAACTGGGTAAATAAGTGAATAAGACTCAACATTTATGAAAATTCTGGTGACATCTTTTTCACATACTATGAAGATGATTCAGATTTCAGAAATTTTTATAACTTTAATTCTCTATGTAAAGTTCAGCAGCATTAATCTTTTTCTTCTGAAACAAAACTAAACAACTCTGCTACTCTGCAAATTATTTTAGATATAGTTATAATCCTGTCCAGAGTTAAATGACCACAGTTATTTTTCCATCAAGAAGTAGCTAAGAACCAACCTTAAAAACTTTTACAGTTCAACTAAAAGTTGTTCACAAATTAAACTTTCTACCCTTAACAGATACAGTTCTTTAGATACTCAGTTTTCACTTAGAATCATTTGCTCTAAACACATATTTCTATCTATCTGTCCAGTGATTATTAAGTGACTAATATTTAAATTTGGTGAAGAATAGAAATGTTGCAATTAATAATTTATACTTTCTAAGAATTGATAGCTTGGACTATTAGTATCTTTTCCATTTTATAATGAAACAGGAATAATAGTGACTCTGCCTTTCATCTCCTCTCCTCATGATAGGGCTTATAATCCTTCAAACATACCTTGAATGCCACTGGTGGGCATACACACTGCGGAAGCCAAAATTGAAAGAGATATGTGTACCCCAATGTTCATCGCAGCACTGTTTATAATAGCCAGGACATGGAAGCAACCTAGATGTCCATCAGCAAATGGATGGATAAGAACGCTGTGGTACATATACACAATGGAGTATTACTCAGCCGTTAAAAAGAATACATTTGAATCAGTTCTAATGAGGTGGATGAAACTGGAGCCTATAATAAAGAGTGAAGCAAGCCAGAAAGAAAAACACCAATACAGTATACTAACGCATATATATGGAATTTAGAAAGATGGTAACAATAACCCTGTATGCGAGACAGCAAAAGAGATTTAGATGTATAGAACAGTCTTTTGGACTCTGTGGGAGAGGGTGAAGGTGGGATGATTCGGGAGAACGGCATTGAAGCATGTATAATATCATATATGAAACGAATAGCCAGTCCAGGTTCGACGCATGATATTGGATGTTTGGGGCTGGTGCACTGAGACGACCCAGAGGGATGGTACGGGGAGGGAGGAGGGATGAGGGGTTCAGGATGGGGAACACGTGTATACCTGTGGTGGATTCATGTTGATGTATGGCAAAACCAAAACAATATCATATTGTAATTAACCTTCAATTAAAATAAATAACAGACTGATTCCAAATAGGAAAAGGAGTACGTCAAGGCTGTATATTGTCACCCTGCTTATTTAACTTATACGTAGAGTACATCATGAGAAACACTGGTCTGGAAGAAGCACAAGTTGGAATCAAGAACGCCAGGAGAAATATCAATAACCTCAGATACGCAGATGACACCACCCTTATGGCAGAAAGTGAAGAGGAACTAAAAAGCCTCTTGATGAAAGTGAAAGAGGAGAGTGAAAAAGTTGGCATAAAGCTCAACATTCAGAAAACAAAGATCATGGCATCTGGTCCCATGACTTCATGGGAAATAGATGGGGAAACAGTGGAAACAGTGTCAGACTTCATTTTTGGGGGGGCTCCAAAATCACTGCAGATGGTGACTGCAGCCATGAAATTAAAAGACGCTTACTCTTTGGAAGAAAAGTGATGACCAACCTAGATAGCATATTGAAAAGCAGAGACATTACTTTGCCAACAAAGGTCCGTCTAGTCAAGGCTATGGTTTGTCCAATGGTCCTGTATGGATGTGACAGTTGGACTGTGAAAAAAGCTGAGTGCAGAAGAATTGATGCTTTTGAACTGTGGTGTTGGAGAAGACTCTTGACAGTTCCTTGGACTGCAAGGAGATCCAACCAGTCCATTCTGAAAGAGATCAGCCCTGGGATTTCTTTGGAGGGAATGATGATAAAGCTGAAACTCCAGTACTTTGGCCACCTCATGCGAAGAGTTGCCTCATTGGAAAAGACTCTGATGCTGGGAGGGATTGAGGGGCAGGAGGAGAAGGGGACCGCAGAGGATGAGATAGCTGGATGGCATCCCTGACTCAATGGACTTGAGTTTGAGTGCACTCTGGGAATTGGTGATGAACAGGGAGGCCTGGCGTGCTGCGATTCATGAGGTTGAAAAGAGTCGGACACGACTGATCAACTAAACTGAACTGAACTGAACATTTACTTCATTCTTAATCCTTATCCCTCCTACTGAAGTAAGAATCAGAAAGGGTAGATGTTGCTTAAGATGTCTGTTGCAAATATTACTCAGTATTTTTTTTAATGTTGTTACAATTAGAATTTTCCCTTTTCTACTTTTTTGCCTGTATCTTTTATATTTTTAACATGATAGATAATTCTTATGATGATCAAGTTTTAGCCCACATATTATTACCCTTTTACATATTATTTAATTGGTAGAGCAAAAAAAGAAAAAAAAACAATTATCTCCTCTACTCTTAGGTTACACTATGCTTCTATTAATTCATCCTAAGATTGTAATACCCATTTATTGACAACCATAATTCTTATTGGCTCATATTTAACTTGCAGTAAAATAAGACAGTGTTTACAATTAACTAGCAATTGTTTTGAAATATAGAGACTTTCATTAATCAAGAAAAACATGCATTATCTTTAATGTACCCTGAGAATATAACAAGGCAAGTATCTCCTTTTTAAATTACATTTATTCAATCACTGATTTATCCATTAGCCACTTTGGGGGCATCTATTCCATGTGTATTACAGAAGAATTTCTCTACAAAATGGTTAGACAGCTAAGTCAGGTAATTGAATAAAAATATTCAATCATCCAAAGGAAAGCTTTTATTTTGTATTCTGTATAAGAATAGTTTGTGTTTAATATGGTACACTATATATAAATTATTTATCACAGTTTTACATTACAGAGAAAGGTAATAAAAAAGTTATTGCTAAGAGGAAAGGCAAAAGAGCTGTTCAGGGATGACAGTCTATTGAAAAAGGAATCCGACAGCATTAAAGATACACATTCAAGATAATCTCACCAGACACGAAGGCAAGGATCACTTTTTTTTCCTTCCCCCTTTCTTGCTTGCGAGCTTTTTTTCAGAAGATAACACACCTTCTGTTCAACTGTAAAAACATTAAAATTTACAAAGAAGACTGCTTAAGAATTCCTTTCTGATTCCCATCTTTCACCTTTTATCCCATACTAATATTTATTAACCTATCCAGAATATCTGATCCATCATTATTTATGTACCACAAACTTAACCTGGTTCTGCAGTAGCAATGTCAACAGTATTAACAGGAAGTATTATGGATTAAAAGCAAAGATTTTGAGATAGGCCTGAGTTCTTTGACTTGCTTCACAATTTTAGACATGTGGCTTGACCACAAAAAATATACATTTCTTTATCTATAAAGTTGAAGGATAAACACCAACTCATCAAGTTATTGTGAAGTTAAATGAAGTAAGTTCCTAATATATAGCAGCTGTTTTAATTATTACTATCATTATTATTCTTAGTATCCAGTGTAAGAAAGACATTTATTCCATTGTCTCTCTGTCCTTTTATGATGTCTATCTAGTCAGTAAGCTTCGTTATGTGCATATCTATTGATTTCTTGTCTCCCTTGTTTCCATATTTCTCAGGCTAGTATGCCTCTTTTTCAAATAGGCCATTCCTATCATTTTCATCAATAACTTTCCTCAGAGTGGTGCCATGTTCTTACATGTCCATGGCTACGTGGTCACACTTAGTTTAACAATAGAAATATGAATTATGTTTAGCAATTCATCTTAAACCATGCATATTACTTTATTTCAGCTTTTTTATTTTCTTGGTTTGGTTTTGTAAATCTAGAAGAATACCATGCCCAGTGTGTCCAATTAGCATTTTATATTTCTTAAATAAAATTTTTAAATATCAAATAAGTGATTGAGCATATTTATTAAGTATAGTTTCAAAGAATAAGGAATAAGTCTTAGGATCAGACTGTGGCTTGTTACTTTTTATTCTTCTCTATACTCTGCAAATCTGAAGTAGCCTTCTTTAGCTAAAATAATTTCCCCCTTTACCGCAGCCATGTGTGAATCTGATAGTACACTAAAATACAATACTTAGAATTTTACTTGTATTAATTTTAATATATAAACTATCAGTAAATTATAAAGATTTTAGCTTTTTAAAAAATTATACATATTTTACTTATTTTCATATTTAGCAAGAATGATATGAATTGTATTCACAAGAGGTTTGAAGACACAGGGAAATATGAGGATAAAAGTGAATTTTTAACCTTTGTCTAACAGTATGTTCTACTCAAATTTTTGCCTTTTGTATTTCATTTAGAAATTAGAAAAGGACCAAAGTCCATGTGAAATATGAACAAGGTTGCGTTTTGACAGTTATTTGATTATGACTGATTGGTGACTTTATCATCAGCAATTTGATCACTGTTTTCCAGTTCCCACAATCTGCATGTCTAGCTATCCAAGGAATGCTGCTGAAGCAGGCTGTCTCCTTTCTCTGTCCCATCTGCTGTTTTTATTTTTACTCACTAATTATGAAAATTAGGTCTAGGAAAATGAAAAAAATTAATATGCTAAAACTACAGTAAGTTTTTCATCAATATATGAAAAAGGGGTTGGTCATATGATATAAAAACACTGGGCAATATCTCATTTGACCAAGGTTCTTATTCCTGATTTATCACCAATTAGTTGAGTAACACTGATCAAGTACCTTGTAACGTCCCTACTCTGTGATTATATTACTTAAAAGGGCTAGCTTGGTGCAAATTATGGATAAAGCAAAATACTAATACCAGATTTTAAGAAATTACTCTCATATAGGTGTAGTGATGCAAAAACACATTTGTTTTAAAAAGGATTCTGCCTAAATTTGATACAGGCATAGAGGTAGACACATGGGCCAATGGAACAAAATAGAGAAGCTAGAAATAATTCCATACATAAAGAGTTGACTGAACTTTGACAAGGGAGCCACGACTATACAATAGGGTAAAGACTGTCTCTTCATCAATGGTCTTGAAAAACTGGATATCCACATGCAAAATAATGAAACTGAACCCATATTATATATTATACAAAACATCAAAATTAGTAAAAAAAAAATGACTAAAATTGCAAAACTTCTAGAGGGAAATAAGAGGAAATCTTTATAACATAGGTCTTAGTAGTGATTTCATGGATATGACACCAAAATTACAGGGAGCAAAAGCTCTGCAGAGAAAAAGATAATCTACAGTGTGAAAAATAACCTAGAGAGTGGGAAAAAATATTTACAACTCATATATCTAATAGGATTTTAATATACAAAATGTATAAAGTAATCCTAAATTCAACAGCAAAAAAATACACGCACAAACACAAGAACAAAAACCTAAAGATCAACTAGACAAATAAAAACAACAAGTAACCATTAAAAAATGAGCAAGGGGCTTGATTGATAGGTATTTCTTCAAGACATACAACTACCAATAGGCATATGAAAAGATGCTCAACATCATTAATTATTAAGGAAATGCAAATTAAAATCAAGTGAGACCACCTCACATATGTTAGGATAGTTATTGTAAAAAAAAAATTTAAAACAAAGAGAAAACAAAGCAAGTTAGTCAGTATAGAGAAAAACTGGAACCCTTGTACACTGTTGGTGGTAACATGAAATTTTGTAGCTGCTATAGAAAACAACATGAAGGTTCCTCAAAAAATTATAGAGAATTAGCACATGATCCAGCAATCTCTCTTCTGTGGATATGTCCAAAGAAAATGAAAACAGAATATCAAAAAGCTATCTGCATCTCCAAGCTCATTGTAGCATTCTTACAAACAGCCAAGATGTAGAATGTCTAAATTTCTATCAACAGATAAACAGATAAAATATGGTACAGACATATGATCGAACATTATTTAGTTTTAAAAAAGAAGGACAGGCTGACATACCTGACACCATGAATGAAACTTGAGGACATTATATGAAGTCAAATAAGCCAGTCACAGAACAAATACAGTGTGATTTTATTTATATGAGGTATTTTAAATAATCAAACTCACGGCAAAATAAAGTAGAATGGTGGTTGCCAGGGGCTGAGGGAGAGAAGAAAATGAGAAGATGCTATTAGATGGGTATAAAATTTCTGATATGCAAGATGAGTGAGTTATAAAAATTTGCTATGTAACACTATATATATAGTTAACAATGCTGCACTGTACACTTAAAAAGTTGCTAAATAAATACCAGGGATATAATGTACAATATAATGACTATAATTACTACTGCTGTATATGAAAGTTGTTAAAAGAATCAATCGTGAGAGTTATTATCATGATTTTTTTTCCTTTTACCCTCTCACTTTTATTTATTATATATATATATAAAATGATGGTTGTTAACTAGGTTTACCATGGTAACCAATTCACAATAAATCTAAGTCAAATCTTTACGCTGTACACCTGAAACTCATACAGTGCTATACAACAATTATATCTCAAAGAACCCCCACCCCAATATAAAAACACTGTTAGAAGGTGAATCTCATGTAGTGCTCCTACCATAACTTTTTAAAGTTAGAAAATGGAGACTAAGCCTAGTGCCGCTAGGAAGAGCTCAGGTTCAAAATAAATATTCTGTCTAAGAAAAACACCAATACAGTATACTAACACATATATATGGAATTTAGGAAGATGGCAATGACGACCCTGTATGCAAGACAGGAAAAAAGACACAGATGTGTATACCAGACTTTTGGACTCAGAGGGAGAGGGAGAGGGTGGGATGATTTGGGAGAATGGGAATTCTAACATGTATACTGTCATGTAAGAATTGAATCGCCAGTCCATGTCTGACGTAGGGTGCAGCTTGCTTGGGGCTGGTGCATGGGGATGACCCAGAGAGATGTTGTGGGGAGGGAGGTGGGAGGGGGGTTCATGTTTGGGAACGCATGTAAGAATTAAAGATTTTAAAATTTAAAAAAAATAAAAAATTAAAAAAAAATTCTGTCTATAGAAACAACTAGACTAAGGTTACATTAATTGCTCAGTTCCATATAATTTTTAAAGTGCTATCTCATATCTAACAATTTTCCATCATGCCTTCTCAAAGTTATTTGGAAGTCACAGAAGAAGTAAAAGATTAAAC
Organism: Capra hircus; assembly: GCF_001704415.2. Lineage (NCBI taxonomy): Eukaryota > Metazoa > Chordata > Mammalia > Artiodactyla > Bovidae > Capra > Capra hircus. The sequence continues at coordinate 81,950,476 of NC_030809.1, forward strand.
TGGAGAGTATCAGAATCACATAGCAAATATTTTTTTGTCCTCATGAGCATTCCTTCCAGATAAAACAGATGATAGAAAACATGGTTGACTAAGCCACTTGCCAACAGATTCAAGAAATTAGGACCCGATGTTCACAGAAGAAACAGAGCAGTGACCGGTGGTGAACCGGACAGTGAAAGACTTCCGGTGCGCTAGAGAGAAATCAGAATTTATCCTGAAGATAGGCTAGAGCCATTGGAGAGTGTTTAAAGTAGAAGGATAACAGAAACAGATTACATTTTAGAAACATTGTTTTTTCTTGAAAAACATTTTTTAAAACAGTTGCAGAAAAACCAACATTAGGCTCCAGTTTCATACTGGATGCTTGGGGCTGGTGCACTGAGACGACCCAGAAGGATGGTACAGGGAGGAAAGAGGGAGAGGGGTTCAGGATGGGGAACACGTGTATACCTGTGGCGGATTCATGTTGATGTATGGCAAAACCAATACAATATTGTAAAGTAATTAACCTCCAATTAAAATAGATAAATTTATATTAAAAAAAGAAAAACCAACAGTAAAATTGGAAAATTAGATAGCAAGGAGTTCGTATTAACCCTTGCCTTATAAATCCAGATAAGATATGATGTTCTAAACTGAGAACTGGGAGTGGATATAGAAAAATTAGGAGAAAAGAGAGTCTTAGGAAGCAAAATGGACAAAACTAGATGATTAGTTTATCATGCTTAGTTCGGTTCCTTTCAGAAGATTTCCTTTTTCCCATTCTTCCTTTGAACTTTAGTTATGAAGTACACTTAAAATCACCTTGGTAATTATAATTATTATCATGTAAATTATTACAAAATACAAAAAAATGAAATCAATGTTCATTCTATTGAAAAAAATTATCACTAACATAATGAAACACTGCACTAAGGTGTTATTATAGGAAATGTGTTTTTCACAAAGTAAAGTCATAATATTAAACATCAGCAAGCAACAATGAAGAAAAACATGAGACTGATTGAAAAAACATTGTGATGAGTAGTCATGGCAAAATTTAATCAAAGCAAAAGCAAAAGAGAGTTTTATGGTTGGTTACACTATGATGATATTGGGTGGGATTTTTTAAAGCTGTAAATTCTGAATTCATACTTAGTATGTAAATAGAAACGATTCAAGGTCCTTGAAATATGATGAAAGTGATGCTTTTGGAAGAACATTCAGTTTTTGCAAATAAGATTTGCCTATATATTGAGAGTTGACTATATATTAAAGACATCTCCAGTTTTACTGTAAATTTTATTAGAAGATATAAGCTGTATGTAAGAAATTGAATTTATTTTCAAAATGGAATTGTTTAAAATGCTGCCTAGTGAATTAATCTCTGATTATCATTATCATATAATATTTATATTTTCCGGACCAGGCAATGTAAATAGCTACATTTCCTGCCTTTTAGAATTGTTGGGCTTAAAATGGATGACAAAAACAATAAACATAAACATAGAAAAGCAGCCAAATGAATCTTCACTATACAGAAATCCTGAGAGGCAATGACTCAAAAGAAGGTAAGTTGAAAGAAAATATATTCAATAAGGAAGGGACTATATTTTATATGTGTCCTTATGTAGGAAATTAGATACATTTCAGGAGAAATGAGACAAGAATTGGAAATGTTCTTTGGGTACTCCATTCAACATTCCCAGTGTCTATGATGATTTTCATTGTGGAGCATTTTCATATCTATTATCCTTCTTTTTAAATTATTTACATATCTTAAAGCTATTTACCTATTTACAATCCAACTCCCGTGAGCCAATCCAACAGAAATTCTACAGAATTCCAACAGTTTCTATAGAAATTGAATATCAATACTAAACCTGAAAACTAGATGATGAAAGTTTCTCTTTGCTTTTTTTAACTTTTCATTTTGTTTTACTATTTAATTAGTTATTTCTGGAACATTTGCCTCTAGACATTTTATTCTGTGTATATGCTATTCAGAGTGCTTATTCACAAATTGTAATTAACATATCCTTCTTTTCCCACTTAAATATACATAGGCCGAAAGTCCTATATTCTGACATGTTCAGAAATGAATTGTTTTATCCTGTCTCTCACACAGTCCCTGCAAACCTTTTCTCAAGATCATGCCTTTTCCTCAAACCAAAACTTTAGCAAGGGTTTAAGAAGACATATATAATCTCCCGCTCTTAATGCAATTCCCTATCTCCTCTTAGATTTTCAAGTTTCACTTCCTCACATCATTCTTTTCTAATTACTTGTGTTGTTGTTTAATCCTAAATCACGTCCAACTCTTTTGCAACCCCATGGACTGTAGTTTGTCAGGTTTCCCTGTCCATGGGATTTTCCAGACAAGAATACGGGAGTGGGTTGCATTTCCTTCTCCAGGGGATCTTTCTGACCCAAGCATCCAACCTGGACTCTTTTGCATTGGCAGGCTGATTCTTTACCACTGGGCCACCTAGGAAACCTCTGGTTACTATCAACATACAAATTGTATACATGTCTTCCCTCTTTTTAGTCTATTTTCTCAAGACCTTTCTCATACCCTTTGCTTCTTTGCATTCTAAATCGTCCCTTGGTGGAATATTCTCTTCACCAGAGAATAAATATGAGCAGGAAGAATTAGGACCTTACACTTTAGCCACTGTCATCTTCTTTTTAAATGTTGAAATATGAAAGTTAATCAACTGCAGAAGAAGTCTGTACTGACTGTGTTGAACCCTGTACCTTTAGTGTCAAGCATATAATCTTGTATTTGAAGTGTCAGGTATATAACACTGCACCTTCTCTATAAGACACATAACTCTGTACCTGCAGTTTCAGTCATGTTAACTAAAGCTTGCTTGAGTGTGTCTTGCTGTTTTAGAAGAGAGTCTGCAGGACTCTACACGGGATGATATTCATTACCCACAATTAATATTCAAAACAATTAATATTTGTCTATGTCTGAACCAGGTAATATACCACTTTAAAAGAGCTCAGTATGTTTTTATTTTCCAAATTTATCTGGTTTCCCTTTCCTATCAGTATGCATGAGGAGTATGTTTCGGCTCTATATTTAACTTCAATAAATCATAAAACTTTGGGGTGTCAACTTTCTGAGTTTGCACTTTATTCTGTTGACACTCATTCACAATTCTTTAGCGTGATTGTTTCTACATTTTAAATATTTCCCCTTTCTTTTTTTCGGCACAAAGGGCCATATCACAAATACCTTCTCATTTTCATCTTTGCTCTATACTACTTTCAATAGTGGAATCCATTTCACTGAGGAGTGTTCAATCCATAATCAGAGTGGAAGCTAAATGGGCTGGGTGACTGCACTTACTTCCCTTGTCACTTTCATTTCTCTCCCACCTACCCATTCAGATGGAGGACGCAGTTATACTGGCAAATAGTATATTTTAGCACCCAAGACATCATGCAGCAGATTTTTGCATTTTTTTAAAAAGAACAAAATTATTTTTGTGTCAAAATGTGATAAATAGTTATTTTATGTTCTCTTTTAGAAAAAAATTGAGATTTCTCATCAGTCAATTGAACACCTATGTTTTTATTCTTGAAAGTTGACAGCTTCTACTCTAAAAATCTGTCAGTGGAACAATCTGATACAGAGGTATAGTCAAAATTTAATTATGCTAAATGGAGCTTTCCAATTCCAAATCTTTTCTTTCTGGTCCACTGAATTTTGACACTATTTCAGGTGTGAAAGTGTGTTAAGTCGCTCAGTCGTGTCTGATTTTTTGTGAACCCATTGACTGTAGCACGCCAGACTCCTCTGTACATAGAATTCTGCAGGCAAGAATACTGGAGGGGTTGCCATTCCCTTTTTCTTCAGGAGTTCTTCACAACCCAGGGATTGAACCTGGGTCTCCTGTATTGCAGGCAGATTCTTTACCTTCTGAGCCACCATATCCATTCCAATAGATTTGAGAAAATCATATTAGAGACTTCAACGTCTCTCAAGTGGGCATGTGGAGCTATAACACCTAGGACAAAGTGTCTTTACCTGCCATTAAACATTGTACACACAGCCAGCGCCAGCTCAAGTATAGCTTTGAGGTTTTCACATCTGAGAGTACTACCCACTTACAAGTTTTTCTCCTCCTGAATGTCGTTACATAAAGTATTAATTGAGCACTTCCTAAGAAACAAATTGTGCTCTGAGCTCCTTGGAACATCTTGTGAGGTAGATCCTATTATTAATTTCATATTACAGACAAAAAATAACACAAAAAGTATTTTAACTTGCCTATTGTAAATATCTAGTTGGTGACAAAAGACATTCGATTACTGGATTGTGAAGTAAAGTGAAAGCCACTCAGTCATGTCCAGCTCTTTGCGACTCCATTGACTATACAGTCCATGGAATTCTCCAGGCCAGAACACCAGAGTGGGTACCCTTTTCCTTCTCCTGGGGATCTTCCTAATCCAGAGATCAAACCAGGTCTCCCACATTGCAGGCAGATTCTTTATGAGCTGAGCCACAAGGGAAACCCACTGGGTTGTGAGCTTCTTCTTAAATCCTCTACTTTGTATATATATTAAAATTTCCTTAATTTTACTAAATGCAAATAACCCCAAATCCTAGGAACATGTATTACAATGAGACTGAATTTTATTTGCTGACAAAAAAGAGAATCAATTATTTGTTTTTCATTATGGAAACTCAGTATATTTTCGTTCTTAAATTTATATATTATATATATGTGACATAATACTTTATTTTTAATCTTATAATATTGTTTAAATTTTTTGTGTTTATTATTTTTTCTCTTTAGATAGTAGGATGTGATTTATTGTGTTTTCTTTCTTTACTTATTTGATAGCTGTAGCAAAAAGAAAGAAAAAGCTCTGCAATTCTACTGGAGATTAACATTTTGAAATATCAAATGGAGCCTACATTTCTCCTGGTGTCTCTGTTAAACTGATAATTATATGTTGACCCTTTTCAAAGAAGAATATAACACGCATTTATTTACCTTTCACCCATAATTATTTTCCATTTTTATTACAATCTCATATTTTTATTTCAGTTTTACTTTACTTTTAAACTATGTATCACTTTGTCCAAAAATTATTGTGACATTTGTGTTCAGTCTGTTTAAACATTAATCATCTTAAGTAAATGTTTAACTGTCTTCACACTGATTATGACTTTTCTTATCATGACTAACATATTAACTTCTTCACTTTGATGTTGCTTTCAAACATCAGCTACATATTTCAAATAAGACTATGTCTGTGAAGGTCTTTTCCCCCTTGTAAGATTGTAAAAATTATACTGTTGAGCCATGTGTATTTGAGAATTTTCTTTTTTTTTCCTTCAAACATAACAGAGTTATAGAGTTCTAGGTAATATTTCCTCTCAAAACTCTTCTGATATCAATGTCTTTTGAAATGATTGATTGATCAATGTCTATTGAAACTCTTCTGATATCAATGTCTTTGAAATGAAAAGAAAGAACTTGAGATCAATGTATCTTAATCCATGTATTTAAGTTTCACCAGGTTCTCTGGGTATTCTTGCAGCTTACCTAAGAATGCTATGGATTCAATTTATTTTTCAGCTGAAGTAAGTTGTCCTGTTGTCTTCACAGGTGGGTCACTGGTAAAGAATACACCTGCCAATGCAGAAGACACTGATTTGATCCCTGGGTCAGGAAGACCCCAGGAAAAGGAAATGGAAACCCACTCCAGCATTCTTGTCTGGAAAATCCCATGGACAGAGGAGCCTATTGGGCTACAGAATATGGGGTTGCAAAGGGTCAAATGACATGACTTAGAGACTAAACAATACCAACAAGGTGTCCGGTCCCAACTCAATTATTACCTCAAGCCTATGGTCATACATGAAGACCCTACACATGGACATCACCAGATGGTCAACACTGAAATCAGATTGATAATATTCTTTGAAGCCAAAGATGGAGAATTTCTATACAGTCAGCAAACACAAGACTGGGAATGGACTGTGGCTCAGATAATGAGATCCTTATTGCCAAATTCAGACTTAAATAGAAGAAAGTGGGGAAAACCACTAAACCATTAAAGTATGACCTAAATCAACTCCCTTATGGCTAAACACTGGAAGTGAGAAATAGATTTAAGGGACTAGATCTGATAGACAGAGTGCCTGAAGATCCATGGAAGGAAGTTCGTGACATTGTACGGGACACAGGAATCAAGACCATCCCCAAAAAAAGAAATGCAGAAAAACCAAAACAGCTGTTTGAGGAGGCCTTACAAAAAGCTGTGAAAAAAAGAGAAGTGAAAAGCAAAGAAGAAAAGGAAAGATATACCCATTTGGATGCAGAGTTCCAAAGAATAGCAAGGAGAGATAAGAAAGCCTTCCTCATTGATGAAAGCAAAGAAAGAGAGGAAAACAATAGAATGAAAAAGACTAGAGATCTCTTCAAGAAAATTAGAGATACCAAGGGAACATTTCATCTAAGGATGAGCTCAATAAAGGACAGAAAAGGTATGGACCTAACAGAAGCAGACTATATTAGGAAGGGGTATCAAGAATACAAAGAAGAACTGTACAAAAAAAGATCTTTATGACCCAGATAATCATGATGGTGGGATCACTCACCTAGAGCCAGACATCCTGGAATATGAAGTCAAGTGGGCCTTAGGCAGCATCACTACAAACGAAGCTAGCGGAGGTGATGGAATTCCAGTTGAGCTATTTCAAATCCTGAAAGATGATGCTATGAAAGTGCTGCACTCAATATGCCAACAAAGTAGGAAAACTCAGCAGCGGCCGCAGGACTGGAAAAGGTCAGTTTTCATTCCAATCCCAAAGAAAGGCAATGGAAAATATGCTCAAACTACTGCACAATTTTACTCATCTCACGCTAATAAAGTAATACTCAAAATTTTCCAAGCCAGGCTTCAGCAATACATGAACTGTGAACTTCCTGATGTTCAAGCTGGTTTTAGAAAAGGCAGAGGAACCAGAGATCAAATTAACAACATCTGCTGGATCATCGAAAAAGCAAGAGAGTTCCAGAAAAACATCTATTTCTGCTTTATTGACTATGCCAAAGCCCTTCACTATGTGAATCACAATAAACTGTGGAAAATTCTGAAAGAGATGGGAATACCAGACCATCTGACCTGTGTCTTGAGAAATCTGTATAGAGGTCAGGAAGCAACATTTATACTGGATGTGGAACAACAGACTAGTTTCAAATAGGAAAAGGAGTACCTCAAGGCTGTTTATTGTTAAGCTGCTCATTTAACTTATATGCAGAGTACATCATGAGAAATGCTGGACTGGAGGAAGAAAAAGCTGGAATCAAGATTGCAGGGAAAATATCAATAACATCAGATATGCAGATGACACTACCCTTATGGCAGAAAATGAAGAAGAACTAAAAAGCCTCTTGATGAAAGTGAAAGAGGAGAGTGAAAAAGTTGGCTTCAAGCTCAACATTGAGAAAACTAAGATCATGGCATCCAGTTCCATTACTTCAGGACAAATAGATATGGAAACAGTGGAAACAGCGGCTGACTATTTTTCTGGGCTCCAAAAGCACTGTAGATGGTGACTGCAGCCATAAAATTAAAAGACGCTTACTCCTTGGAAGGAAAGTTATAACCAACCTAGTTAAGTTCATTTCAGTTCAGTCGCTAGTCATGTCTGACTCTTTGCGACCCCATCAGTTGCAACACGCCAGGCCTCCTTGTCCATCACCAACTCCCGGAGTTCACTCAGATTCACGTCCATTGAGTTAGTGATGCCATCCAGCCATCTCATCCTCGGTCGTCCCCTTCTCCTGGCCCCAATCCCTACCAGCATCAGAGTCTTTTCCAATGAGGCAACTCTTCGCATGAGGTGGCCAAAGTACTGGAGTTGCAGCTTTATCATCATTCCCTTCAAAGAAATCCCAGCGCTGATCTCTTTCAGAATGGACTGGTTGGATCTCCTTGCAGTCCAAGGGACTGTCAAGAGTCTTCTCCAATACCACAGTTCAAAAGCATCAATTCTGCACTCAGCTTTCTTGACAGTCCAACTCTCACATCTATACATGACCACAGAAAAAACCATAGCCTTGACTAGAGGGAAGTTTATTGGCAAAATAATGTCTCTGCTTTTCAATATGCTATCTAGTTTGGTCATAACTTTTCTCCCAAGGAGTAAGTGTCTTTTAATTTCATAGCTGAAGGCACCATCTGCAGTGATTTTGGGGCCCCCAAATATAAAGTCTGACACCGTTTCCACTGTTTCCCCATCAATTTGCCATGAAGTGATGGGACCAGATACCATGATCTTCATTTTCTGAATGTTGAGCTTTATGCCAACTTTTTCACCCTCCTCTTTCACTTTCATCAAGAGGCTTTTTATTTCCTCTTCACTTTCTGCCATAAGGGTGGCATCATCTGCATATCTGAGGTTATTGATATTTCTCCTGGCAATCTTGATTCCAGCTTGTGCTTCTTCAACCTCAGTGTTTCTCATGATGTGCTCTGCATAGAAGTCAAATAAGCAGGTTGACAATATACAGCCTTGATGTACTCCTTTTCCTATTTGGAACCAGTCTTTTGTTCCATGTCCAGTTCTAACTCTTGCTTCCTGACTTGCATATAGGTTTCTCAAGAGGCAGGTAAGGTGGTGTGATATTCCCATCTCCAATCTAGACAGCATATTAAAAAGCAGAGATATCGCTTTGTCAACAAAGTTACATCTAGTCAAGGCTGTGGTTTTTCCATTGGTCATGTATGGATGTGAGAGTTGGACTGTGAAGAAAGCTGAGTGCCGAATAGTTGATGCTTTTGAACTGTGGTGTTGGAGAAGACTCTTGAGAGTCCCTTGGACTGCAAGGAGATCCAACCAGTCCATTCTGAAGGAGATCAGCCCTGGGATTTCTTTGGAGGGAATGATGATAAAGCTGCAACTCCAGTACTTTGGCCACCTCATGAGAAGAGTTGCCTCATTGGAAAAGACTCTGATGCTGGGAGGGATTGGGGGCAGGAGGAGAAGGGGATGACAGAGGATGAGATGGCTGGTTGGCATCACTGAGAGGATGGACGTGGGTCTGAGTGCACTCTGGGAGTTGGGATGGACAGGGAGGCCTGGCAAGTTGCGATTCATGGGGTCACAAAGAGTCGGACACGACTGAGTGACTGAACTGAACTGAACGGAGAAGGCAATGGCACCACACTCCAGTACTCTTGCCTGGAAAATCCCATGGATGGAGGAGCCTGGTAGGCTGCAGTCCATGTGGTCACTACAAGTCGGACATTACTGAGCGACTCCACTTTCACTTTTCACTTTCATGTATTGGAGAAGGAAATGGCAACCCACTCCAGTGTTCTCGCCTGGAGAATCCCAGGGTCAGCAGATCCTGGTGGGCTGCCGTCTATGGGGTCGCACAGAGTCGGACACGACTGAAGCGACTTAGCAGCAGCGTACCTCAGTAAGGCAGCAAAAAATATAAATCATATATTAGAGCTAGTGATTAGCACACTTTAATTTTGTACTTTGTGTTTCCGGATCAGCATTTTTCCCTTAAACTAATTTGTCTTTTTAGATGTGTTTCAATGGTATACATCAGAGATCTGAATGAGATCTATAAACTCTAAAGAAACATATAATTATTTTTTTAAAAAAAGTACACTGAAATACATTAACTGCCTTTGAGGATAATGTTATACATAATATCTTGTTAGACTATATTTGATTGATACTGATAAACATTGTATTAAGGAAGAGTTTTATTTCAAACCTTAAAGCTTAATGACTGAAATTTCTTTCCTCCTTGTCCTGATTAAAGACCAGAAAAATTATGCTGCTTGATTTTATTGAGGAAAATATTTCCTTCTGAGCCATTGTAAAACATCCGATGATTTTTAGAAATGTATTCATGAAAGCAAAATGGATCAATTTGCTAAAAATTAAATGAAGCAACACACAATCTAACCATCCGGGCAGAATGATATTTTGCCTATCTAAATGCCTCCTGACATTTCCATTGGTTAAGGAATTACTCCTCACTTCATGACTTAGATTTTCTTAGTGCTTCAGGAAAACAGCTGTTGAATCACTTTCCTGAAGTGACTATTTGAAAATCATAAATAAAGAAGAACTTGAAAGTACTCTGTATGTTCATTTGTAAATTATTTGGAAGTTTTAGATGAAAACGGTATGCATTTTATGAACACTTTACACTTCCAAATACTATATGAACTGTTTTTCATCACCACCATGTGAAAAAAAAAAAAACAATGAAAATATGTCATTTATAAGAAAAATCAGTTAATGCATTAATATGTTCTTTCAAAAAAAGAGATACAAATCCTTTCAGTAATTTTCAATCTCATCCATTCCTTTCCCTCAGAAATGAACACTGTTCTGGGTTTGATGTGATACTTAAATTTTTCATATATTGCTTAAGCATACATTATATACCTATAGTTTATTTTTAATTAAATACATAGTCAAGGCTATGATTTTTCCAATAGTCATGTATGGACGTGAGAGTTGGGCTATAAAGAAAGCTGAGTGCAGAAGAACTGATGCTTTATTTTTTTTTATTTTTTTTTTAATTTTTTGTTTTTTTTTAAATTTTAAAATCTTTAATTCTTACATGCATTCCCAAACATGAACCCCCCTCCCACCTCCCTCCCCACAACATCTCTCTGGGTCATCCCCATGCACCAGCCCCAAGCAAGCTGCACCCTATGTCAGACATGGACTGGCGATTCAATTCTTACATGACAGTATACATGCTTTAGAACTGTGATGTTGGAGAAGACTCTTGAGAGTCCCTTGGACTGCAAGGAGATCCAACCAGTCCATCCTAAAGGAGATCAGTCCTGGGTGTTCATTGGAAGGACTGACGCTGAAGCTGAAACTCCAATACTTTGGACACCTCATGGGAAGAACTGACTCATTGGAAAAGACCCTGATGCTGGGAAAGATTGAGGGCAGAAGGAGAAGGGGATGACAGAGGATGAGATGGTTGGATGGTATCACTAACACAATGGACATGGCTTTGTGTGGACTCTGGGAGTTGGTGATGGACAGGGAGGCCTGGAATGCTGGGGTTCATGGGTGGGGTCGCAAAGAGTTGGACACAACTGAGCAACTGAACTGAACTGAACAGAACATGGTACATTTCATGTCATAATTCACTTTACTTCTATTAACTTTCTATTTAAATGTACAGCGACTGAACTGAACTGAATACAAATGAATTGTAGGTTTTTTTAACTATTCTTCTGTTGATACAGATTTAGGACATTTACTTATTTATTACTGTTTAGGTCTAACACTTCTTGAAACCTTAAAATCTGTGTCCTTCTCCAAACTGGTTTAAATAAATTGACTACTTTACTTTTAACTAGAATTCACTATATCAGTTCAACCAGGAAATCTGGCTTCATAACTGTGCTCTTCACCACTATATAGATATAGATACTGCTATTTCTAATCTTGATCTTCAACTCTTTAAAGATCTCCTGGAAAATCTTTAATTAAGCAATGATAAATTGATTATAGATTGACTATGATAAGAGAGAATACCCAGTTGATAGAATTTAGAAATCTCCCAGAAAGGGGAATTTGGATTTTAAGGCCTGGTCAGAGTGATTTTTTTTTTAATTTAAATTTATTTACTTTAATTGGAGGCTAATTACTTTATAATATTGTATTGGTTTTGCCATACATCAACATGAATCCACCACGGGTGTACACGTGTTCCCAATTCTGAACTCCATTCCCACAGCCCTCCCATACCATCCCTCTGGGTCATCCCAGTGCACCAGCCCCAAGCATCTTGTATCCTGCATCAAACCTAGACTGGCAATTCATTCCTTATATAATATTATGCATGTTTCAATGCCATTCTCCCATATCATCCCACCCTTTCCCTCTCCCACAGAGTCCAAAAGACTGTTGTATACATCTGCGGCTCTCTTGCTGTCTCACATACAGGGTTATTGTTACCATCTTTCTAAATTCCATATATATGTGTTAGTATACTGTATTGGTGTTTTTCTTTCTGGCTTACTTCACTCTGTATAATAGGCTCCAGGTTCATCCACCTCATTAGAACTGATTCAAATGTATTCTTTTTAATGGCTGAGTAATACTCCATCATGTATATGTACCAAACTTTCTTATCCATTCATCTGCTGATGGACATCTAGGTTGCTTCCATGTCCTGGCTATTATAAACGGTGTTGCGATGAACATTGGGGTAATTGTGTCTCTTTCAGTTCTGGTTTTCTCAGTGTGTATGCCCAGCAGTGGGATTGCTGGGTCATAAGGCAGTTTTATTTCCAGTTTTTTAAGGAATCTCCACACTGTTCTCCATAGTTGCTGTACTAGTTTGCATTTCCACCAACAGTGTAAGAGGGTTCCCTTTTCTCCACACCCTCTCCAGCATTTATTGCTTGTAGACTTTTGGATCACAGCCATTCTGACTGGCATGAAATGGTACCTCATTGTGGTTTTGATTTGCATTTCTTTGATAATAGTGATGTTGAGCATCTTTTCATGTGTTTGTTAGCCATCTGTATGTCTTCTTTGGAGAAATGTCTATTTAGTTCTTTGGTCCATTTTTTGATTGGATCATTTATTTTTCTGGAATTGAGCTGCATAAGTTGCTTGTATATTTTTGAGATGAGTTGTTTGTCAGTTGCTTCATTTGCAATTATTTTCTCCCATTCCGAAGGCTGTCTTTTCACCTTGCTTATGGTTTCCTTTGTTGTGCAGAAGCTTTTAATTTTAATTAGGTCCTGTTTGTTTATTTTTGCTTTTATTTCCAGTATTCTGGGAGGTGGGTCTTAGAGGATCCTTCTGTGATTTATGTCGGAGAATTTTGCCTATGTTCTCCTCTAGGAGTTTTATAGTTTCTGATCTTACGTCTAGATCTTTAATCTATTTTAAGGTTATTTTTGTGTATGGTGTTAGAAAGTGTTCTAGTTTCATTTTTTAAAGGAAGTCTTACACAGTAAGAAACTGGGTTGGAGTTAACAGAATTTACCACTTTGTATTATATACCTTTTGATTGAGAGATGAGGGTCTGGAAGCTAGTTTTGATAAGAACTTTGTTATTATTGATAAATTATCTATTATAGTTTGTTCTTAATTTTATCTTCCTAGAAAAATTACCCAAGTTGTCTATTTTCAGTATTATCTAATAATGGAACAGGAAAGTGTTTTTAGGTTCTCACCAATACTGCTACAGTAAATATAGTTTTTGTATAGCTCTTTATATATGTGAACAAGATTTCTCTAAGATCGATCTCTAATGTTCCTAGTGGAAATTCTGTTGCTTTAGGTAATTGCATTTTTTTTTCTATTAAGAGATACTGTCAAGTTGTGTTCCAAAAAAGCTAAGGTTAATTATTTTCAGCAAAGACATATGATACTTAATTTACATACCCACATTAACACTATATCTGATCAAACTATTAATTTTACCAACCTAGTAAGAGAAAAATGCTGATTTGCTTGACATGTTAATGATAATTTCTCTGATTCTTTTCTGCATTTTCCTGGAAAAGTTGAGCATCTTTCTTATGGTACTCATTTATTTGTTGTCTTCTGTGATATATTTGTTCATACCTTTATCATTTTTTTTCCTACTGAATTCTAGTACTATTACATAAACATGGATTTCTTGCTCATGTATCTAAAAGATGGCTCTACTAAAGGCTCCTGTTGAGTTTAGGCTTATTCCACCTGTGACAGTCTGGGGCTTTGATTGAGTGACAGCTGTATTTAAAATAATTACTTTTCATGAAGAAATAGAAGCTTTTACCAGAGAGGTGAGTGGAAATACAGGGTTTCCTTAAGGGTTAGTATACTTTAACTTCTATCCATATTCTACTGCCCTAAACAAATCACACTGCCCAGCCCAAAATCAATAGGATAGCAAAGTGTACTCTTTTTATGGATGTCAAGGGGAGAAGGGATTAAATATTTGTGAGTAGAAATCTAATCTACTCAATTCTAGGAAAAATTCACTCTAGCTTAAGCCCTCCCAGGAGATAGTCATGATACAGAATTTATTGAGAATCATTGCTATACATGTATTAGTACCTACTCAACAATCATAATGTATATTCCACTAATTATATTGTATATACTATTGTATTTAAGATGATCCATGTTTATAAAAGTAATTACTAATAAATATTTTAACAGATAATCTGGTGATTAAGAAAATATAAATTAAAATAATAGGCAACAACAAATGTTGTTGGGTAAGTATGAAATTGGAATTCATATTTATTGATGGTGAAGATATATAGAGAGTGGTAGTGACTGGGCTTTGACTTATAAATCTGAAGTTGTACATGCCCTATAATAAAGTGACTTTCCTTATTTTTCTGGAAGAGATTATATAACAAGGGGAATTTTCTATTTCTTCAAGATTTGGAAAACTCAGCCACATAACCTTTGGGGACTAATATATATTTTCAATTTTTTCTATAGTTATTATGCTACACAGATTTTTTTAGTATCAATTTATATAGTTTTATTTTCTAATAAATAGTAATATTAACTTTATTTAGGAATTCTTTTGATATTTATATTTCCTCTGTGGATCCCTCCTTGTTTTCCAGCACTGCTCTGATCTTTTATTACTTTTTAGATCTATACTTTCCAGGGATGGTGTTGGATGTGAGATAATCTATGTGCCAAGTTTACCAACCTGATTTCCTGTGTGCATTACAACAATGATCCCACACAGATAGATAACCTATGAGACACAGGTTCTCTCTGACATGCCATGACTTCAGACTTTCACATTAAGTATGCATACCTTGAATTCCTCACAACTCAGAGGGCAAAACCAAGAAAATGGTTTCCAAAAAATATAGAAACCTGCAATGAGCCTTGCTATAGCTCTTTAATACGTTTATGTCATAGACAATCTCATTGATCTACCATCTTAGCATAGAAAATCTCTGATTTGGTATCTTTTAAAACATTCTTTCAGCTATTATTTGGTAAAATACTGAAGCAGGTGCTGATGCCATCATTTCTTCCTCAGTTTCCCCTAGAATATATATGTTGTGATTCACTGTTTTAGTTTGAAGAACATTCCTCTTGTTCACACAACTCAAGGGATATGGCCACTACTAAGTGAAGTGGGATATAAAAATCCAGTTATCTGGTCAATTCAGAAAATATTCTCAATTCTGAGATTCCTACTGGACAAACTAAAATCACTGCAGTCTGTATAATTAAAGCTTATTTGATAATTATTTTTACACATCCCTTTTTTTAAACATGTGCTTTAATAAATGTTCTCATGGATTAGTTGCAATGTGCTATAGGTATTTTATAAACAGTGTAATTTTTTTTCAATGTAGATCAAACTATCTGGAGTTTGGAGTCTCTCTTCTTTCTAGAACAGATAATTTGGGTTCTATTTTATAATTTTGACTGAAATTAGAAAGCTAAAGATAATAAATGAGAAAGTTGGATGGTTGAACAATTCTAAATTAGAGATAACTGAGGAGAAGGCAATGGCATCCCACTCCAGTACCCTTGCCTGGAAAATTCCATGGACGGAGGAGCCTGGTGGGCTGCAGTCCATGGGGTCGCTAAGAGTCAGACACGACTGAGCGACTTCACTTTCACTCTTCACTTTCATGCGTTGGAGAAAGAAATGGCAGCCCACTCCAGTGTTCTTGCCTGGAGAATCCCAGGGACGGGGGAGCCCGATAGGCTGCCATCTATGGGGTCGCAAAGAGTCGGACACAACTGAAGCGACTTAGCAGCCGCAGCAGCAGAGGTACTTGAACAATTTATAGAGTTAGTTCTTCCAATGAATTTGTTCTTGCCCACAAAACTAATAGAAATATGACTAATTAAAAAAAACTTAAGATGAAATTAGTGGCAAAACAACGATCACAACAAGCCTGCAATACCCAAACCATCCTTATTAACAACCAATGGGTCATCCAAAAATCTTTCTAAATTTCTTACTATTTAAATATATATTATGACTGCCATAAACACCTTAGTCTAAAGTCATTCAGTAACAAGGTAAGTAAAGAGTCAGAACTTTGATTTACCTAAGTATCTTTCAGAATATTCACTGAGTAGCCCTCCAATGCCAACCAAAGATAATAAATTAGCTTGCTGTCTAATACATTTCAAAAAGGAGATGTGATACATATTTTAATGTAACCTCCACATGTTGTTTTTTATAAATAGGCAAAAATCTCAATTTCAAATTCACACTTTATATATATCGAAATTAAAAGGACATAAGTGAGATTTTAACATATTTGAACAAATTTGGAGGTCTCAAGCTGCAATCTTGTTTTAAAACTTCTTTGTAAGAACAAAACTGCTATTGAAAATGATAATTACATTTCTCAAAATGGCAATATAATTCCAAGCATTAAAAAAAATTCAACACATTTCCCACTCATTATTTGTGTTCGAGGCATAGTGTTGTTCATATTCTAATTAGTCATTATAATGTACTTTCTAATTATCTCAATTCTAAATCATTAACAATTAGAAGATCAAAGTTTTAAATGATAGTAGCAATGAATTAGTCACCAAGAATAGTGAGAAATGAATTCAATATAAAAAAATATACTGTTTTCAAATGATATTTTTCTTATTTAATGAATTTTACTTTATAGTACCTTGAAAATAGAATTTCCAGTAATTTTAGAACTGAAAGATCTAGTTATTGAAAGATCAGCTGATTAATGAGATAATATTTCAAAAGCTTCTATTCCCGCTAATAACCTGAAACTTTAAAATATTAATATATTTTT
The DNA here is from genome assembly GCF_001704415.2 of Capra hircus. NCBI lineage: Eukaryota > Metazoa > Chordata > Mammalia > Artiodactyla > Bovidae > Capra > Capra hircus. The sequence continues at coordinate 81,967,252 of NC_030809.1, forward strand.
GCTCCCTACATACCATAGAACAGTTTACAATGTTCTAAATTACCAGTGAGGTCTGGCAAATAATCTGCAAGGTTTAATAAAACAGAACTCACCAAAGTGCATTGTCTCTTTCTATGCAATGGGTTGATCATAAGAGATCAAAATAAATGGAAAATTTAAGTAAATATCAATTATAAGACCAGAATAAATCCCATTTCAACATGTAAATGTGATCAAATGACCATGCTTTTAGGTAGCTAACATCTAAGCTCTCTAGGTACATGACAGTCTTTCAAGGTAATAGAGCAGGTTCTTTTGAAGATGGTATGACAATTTGAGAATGGAAAGTAAATATATATTTGAAGTTCACTGAAGTAGTTTTTTGAATAATTGTTGAAAGTCAATTTCAAATTCAGAGAATGTAAACTCAGAGGTTTTATGTTAGAGCAGTGGAAATAAAGAGCTAATTTCAATGCTGCTATAGAAAAATGGGTGTACTTTTATAAGACAGAAATCTACACAATAATAATATGAGAGGCAATTTAAAATTGGGACAGATAAAAAGTGGTCTGTGGTTTACTGTGAAGTTTTAACTTAATTAATAGGAAGCAATGGCACTTAGACAACAAACCAACATGCAGGAACTTAAAAGTGAATTCCCCATCACGCTCATGAGTTTAAAGATGGTTTACGATCTAAAACACTGATGTTAAGGGCAAGATTGATTAAATGAGAGATTCCTAGTAAAAGACTGAGTTACATTGAAGATTATCAGGAAGGTGTCTGGTTTGTATAAACAATAGAGTCTTAAATTGTTATGAGCATTTTTGGTGTTATTTTTGTTGTAGATGTAGTAGATAATATAAAGGATGAGTTGAAGGGAAAAACAATTCTCAGAGAAAGAAACAAACAAGAACAAAAAAAACCCAAATAGAAACTGGAGGAAAATAGATGTGCCATACCAAAAAACAGTAGCATTGCAAAATAGCTGCACTTTATTTTTCAGAGTGCAACTCTAGACCAGAGAATTGGAAGATAAAATCAGGATTATAAATTCCTCAGTATACAAGTATAAAATGTATTGATGCTTAAATGGGCTAAATCTCAAATCTAAAACATACTTAAAAAAAAAGGCACTATGTTACTCTAAGAAATAGAATTCAAAGTTAAGTTAGATAAGGAATTTTGGGAAATGGATGAACTTTATTTTGATGAGACCAGGAAGAAATGAGAAATAATAGTATTGTGGTTATGTATGACTGCCTTCCTAGGAGAACAAATACATTAGTGATTTTTTTCTAATAAAATTTATAGAAATAATTCAGTAGGAAACAGTAATAGTGGTGGTAAGTTATACAGAGATGTAAGGAATGTTTCACTTTTCTAAGTTCAAATTTCCATGAAGGCTTAATTTGCCTCGCTGACCTCTAAGAAGATAGAGGAAGGCAGAGGCAATGTTTTTTGAGACTTTTTCCATATCAAAAGGAGGAAACAGTTCATAAATGGAAAATGGTAAAAAAAAAAAAAAAGGCTGTGGTAGGAAATGACCATATTGTTCCCGATGTATAATACTGAAAGATAGGAATAAAACACATAGCTGCATGCTAACTAAAAACTGAGTTGTTTCCTCCTTCCTGATTTCCTAGTAATAAGACAATAAAGTATGATTATGTGTTGATATCCCCTCTTTCCAGGCAGACTCTTTCAAAGTCAGCAATAATTGTTACTCATCTTCATATCTTTAATATTTAGCACAATATTTATTGTTTGGGAATTTGATACAGTTGCTTCTCATTCATGGATTCTGTATTTGCAAATTTGCCTACTGACTAAAATGCATTAATAACCTCAAAATCAATATCATTCTACTTTTGCAACAATTTAAAAGCATGCAAATGTACAAAGAGATAAGAAATATGAGTTACTCAGAAAATAAAAACCAAAACAGATCCTGGCAGAAAATAGGTGTGCCATATTTAAAAAAAAATAAAAAATAGCATTGTGAAATAATTGTTTCCCATCATAGGTGGAACAGGGAGAAGGTTGTTTTGGCTCTTATACATAAGCAAGCATATGTTTTGTAGGCTATTTAATATCATGTTTTTCATAATTTTTGGCTTTCTGTTGGTGATGTCATTGTTTAAAATGGCACCCAAGCAGTGTTTATATGCTGCATGTGTTCTCAGTTACCAAAGATGTGCTTTACTGAGACAGTACATGTTTTAGAGAAACTTGGTTCTGGCATGTATTATAGTAAAGTTGAGTTCAATGTCAATGAGTAAGTTGTTTATGGACAACTTATTTTATATCTATATAAGTCGTCCATAAATAAAACACATAAAACAAGGTTGAAGTGAAGTCGCTCAGTCGTGTCCGACTCTTTGCAACCACATGGACTGTAGCCTATCAGGCTACTCCGTCCATGGGATTTTCTAGGCAAGAGTGCTGGAGTGGATTGCCATTTCCTTCTCCAGGGGATCTTCCTGACCCAGGAATCGAAGCCGAGTCTCCCTCATTGCAGGCAGATGCTTTACCGTCTGAGCCACCAGAGAAGCCCAAAACAAGTTTAAGCGTGCAAAAATGTGGCCAAGGCTTGCAGGAATCTAACCCTATGTTTCTTCTAGGAGCGATGACTCAGTATTTAATTCAGTGTTTGGAGCAACTTTATAGAACATAGTGGATCAGTTCAGTTCAGTTCAGTCGCTCAGGATACAGAGAATCAAATATGTATGTTTGTTTTGGATATGTTATTTCAAAGATGCATCTGTCACCCAGAACACTAGTTAGACTTACTTTCTTATAAATGACAATTTTATTTATTTTCAGAAAATACAGCTAATCTGCAATAAAATGGGTTCCAGTTTTTTAGATATTTAACAGCCAAAGTTTCTGGATTTAATTTAGGCATCTACCGGTCTCATTTACAACTGACAGGCTATGACTTTGCACTGTCTCTAACTTTTTTTATTTTGCCCTCAACTATAAATAATTACCTCAGGAGACTGATATAAGGCCCAAAGAGCTAATGTAAAGGAAAATACTTTTCTAAACTCTAAAATGCTAAACATTATTATTCTTTGATTATGTCAATTGTCTCTGAGACAAATTAAACTTAATTATTACTAGCATAAACATTTTCAGTTCAGTTCAGTTCAGTCGCTCAGTCGTGTCCGACTCTTTGCAACCCCATGAATCGCAGCTCGCCCGGCCTCCCTGTCCATCACCAACTCCTGGAGTTCACTGAGACTCACGTCCATCGAGTCAGTGATGCCATCCAGCCATCTCATCCTGGGTCGTCTCCTTCTCCTCCTGCCCCCAATCCCTCCCAGCATCAGAGTCTTTTCCAATGAGTCAAGTCTTCGCATGAGGTGGCCAAAGTACTGGAGTTTCAGCTTCAGCATCATTCCCTCCAAAGAAATCCCAGGGCTGACCTCCTTCAGAATGGACTGGTTGGCTCTCCTTGCAGTCCAAGGGACTCTCAAGAGTCTTCTCCAACACCACAGTTCAAAAGCATCAATTCTTCAGTGCTCAGCTTTCTTCAGAGTCCAACTCTCACATCCATACATGACCACAGGGAAAACCATAGCCTTGACAAGACGGACCTTTGTTGGCAAAGTAATGTCTCTGCTTTTGAATATGCTGTCTAGGTTGGTCATAACTTTTCTTCCAAGGAGTAACACTTTACTCACCTTTAAAATAATGACTCAGCAACTGCAGTGGGGCAGAGGAGACGCACAGGTGTTAGTGTGCAGGCATCAGTGCTCCGCCGCCACCAAGGGTCAGCACCACAGAGTTCACTGAGGCCGTCACCCTGGGTTGCTTTCTGTGGGACCTGGCCCCTATTGGGGTATGGGGGAGGGAGCTGAGGAACTTGAGGGCCGGCTGAGTCCTGGGCACTTTGCTTCTTCAGTGACAACGGTTGGGCAGTGTCTAAGGCACTGGCCCAGAGGGTGTGGCCAGCTGAAATCTGCCTCTTCAGCCAGGCTTGAGCACTGGCCAGAGGACCCAGGCTGGCTGTTGAATGAGTGCTCCCAGGCAAGGTAACAAGCCTGCCCAGGAACCCTCTCTCAGCCAGGGCCTAAACTTACAGGGTTGAAAATCAACCCCTGGAACCTTGAATAAGTAAAATGGGAAGTAATATCACTTAGCTACAGGATTTAAGTGTTAAAAGCCACAAAGACCCATGGAGACAGAATTTAATGCTTCCCCTTCCCTTGCTGTATTTAACTCTCAATCTATGACCTTTAAGAATATTGCATCTTTAGATTAAAAAAAAAAAAGTTGCATAATAAGAATAGCATTTGTTTTGATGGAGGTTTACCAGAACATCCTGACCTCTGACCTAGCCTATAGGGACAGCTGCAAGAACAAAGGATCTGTCACTAAGAAGTTTGCAAGCACTAACTCCCCCCATCCCCTTCCCCTAATCTCTCCTATAAAAGGGCTTTGCTGAAAGTCTTCAAGGAGTTCAGGGTTTTCAAGCCCATGAGTGAACCCCTGCCACCCATGGGCCTACAATAAAGCTTCCTCTACTCCAGACTCCAGTGTTTCAGTGTTGTTTGGCCTCATACAGAACTCTTTTTAGTAACACAACTACTACATATTTGAAAGTTATCATATTTGGGGCTGTGAGCCTGAAGAATGTAAAAATGTGTAAGGCTCCTATACTCAGAAAAACTTGTAATAGGAGGAAAAATTTGGCATTCGTATTTTTAATAGCAATATAAGACAGTATATGATAAACACATAAAAAAGCCATTTCTATTAGGGCATTAAAAACAATGAAACTATAAATAAAACTTCCCTTAAAAAGACAATGTAAGTGATACATGGAAATAGGAGGAAAATAAGCAAAGTTCATGTTTTTGGCATTTTATTTTCCTTGATTTTAAAATATTATTTAAAATGAACAAAAAGTTCCTAAGAAAAATTCTTATGCTATAACAACTCTTACCTAAATGTTAAGTAGAATATGGTTGGTGTAAGTTTATCCCAAAATATGATTCTGGAATTCATCTAATTAACTTTTTATTTCAAAATATATAGTTTTTTTTAGACTTGTTATGAGCTTTAATTATGTTTGCTAGTTGTGACATGATCTCCATTTATACTAATTACTAACTGCCATAATTACACAAATCCATGCCTATACATGCTAATTTACTTAAGATTTTATTTAAACAAAAATTTATCATTTTCCTACCTGTACCAGGGAGGGATAAAATGTTGAGAATTTTTTAAATGAAGAGGATAAAAAACCAGAGGCATCATCAGTCATGAAAACAAACTGGGGCGGGAGGAGTGGGGAGGTGGAGTGGGGGAATGAATGTAGCAGGTGTTCTTTATTTATACTGAGTGGCTCTCCTGTCTCTAAAGCATTTTCTTATCCCTCAGTCAGGAGTGGGAGACCCACAGAAGTCTGGAATCAGTTAAGAGGGAATTACCTTACTGGATGATGTAGCAATCCAGCTTAGATACTATTTCTTTGTAACCAGATTCTATGTACCCATTACATCCTCTGCTTCTCTAATGCAACATTTTGCATTTTGCTAATATATCTGTAAATCAGCAGCTACTGGCTGGAGGGGGAACCTCCTGAAAAACTTAGTCCTCATTCCACATATTATTTTTAAGCACAAAAGGAAAAGATTACAGATATTATTTTCAATATTCCACTTGATTGTCATAACAATCTGATGACATTACAGTTGCAGAAAGTAAGCCCCTATAACTAATAGTTTTCTAAATCTACACAATTAATAAATGGTAAACATCACTATTAGAACCGAGACTCTAATCTGTTCTAGTTTATGTGACATAAAAGGCAACTATAAAATCTGTTAGAGTTCTCTTGAGTCATAGGCACACAGGCCTCACTACTCAGACCCAGCCTGATTGTAAAACAAGTCTAAACGTAGATTATGCTGTGAAAGTGCTGCATTCAGTATGCCAGCAAATTTGGAAAACTCAGCAGTGGCTACAGGACTGGAAAAGGTCAGTTTTCATCCCAATCCCAAACAAAGGCAATGCCAAAAAATGCTCAAACTACCACATAATTACACTCATCTCACATGCTAGTAAAGTAATGCACAAAATTCTCCAAGACAGTCTTCAGCAATACATGAACCGTGAACTTCCAGATGTTCAAGATGGTTTTAGAAAAGGCAGAGGAACCAGAGATCAAATTGCCAACATTGATTGGTCATCAAAAAAGCAAGGGAGTTCCACAAAAGCATCTATTTCTGGTTTATTGACAATGCCAAAGCCTTTGACTGTGTGGATCACAACAAACTGGGGAAAATTCTTCAAGAGATGGGAATAACAGACCACCTGACTTGCCTCTTGAGAAATCTGTATGCAGGTCAGGAAGCAACAGTCAAATATGGACATGGAACAACAGACTGGTTCCAAATAGGAGAAGGAGTATGTCAAGGCTGTATATTGTCACCCTCCTTATTTAACTTATATTCAGAGTGCATCATAATTTATATGCAGAGTACATCATGAGAAATGCTGGGCTGGAGGAAGCATAACCTGGAATCAAAATTACCAGGAGAAATATCAATAACCTCAGATATGCAGATGATACCACCCTTATGGTAGACAGTTTCTTTGGAAGGAATGATGCTAAAGCTGAAACTCCAGTATTTTGGCCACCTCATGAGAAGAGTTGACTCATTGGAAAACACTCTGATGCTGGGAGGGATTGGGGGCAGGAGGAGAAGGGGACGACAGAGGATGAGATGGCTGGATGGCATCACCGACCCGATGGACATGAGTCTGAGTGAACTCTGGGAGTTGGTGATGGACAGGGAGCCCTGGTGTGCTGCGATTCACGGGGTCGCAAAGAGTCGGACATGACTGAGCGACTGAACTGAACTGAACCGAACCGAACTGAAGGAGAACTAAAGAGCCTCTTGATGAAAGTGAAAGAGGAGAGTGAAAAATTAGGCTTAAATCTCAACATTTAGAAAATGAATATCATGGCATCTGGTCCCATCACTTCATGGCAAATTGATGGGGAAACAGTGGAAACAGTGGCTGACTTTATTTTTGGGGGCTCCAAAATCAATGCAGATGGTGATGCAGCCATGAAATTAAAAGATGCTTACTCCTTGGAAGGAAAGTTATGACCAAATTAGACAGTGTATTGAAAAGCAGAGGCATTATTTTGCCGACAAAGGTACATCTAGTCAAGGCTATGGTTTTTCCTGTGGTCATGTATGGATGTGAGAGTTGGACTGTAAAGGAAGCTGAGTGCAGAAGAATTGATGCTTTTGAACTGTGGTGTTGGAGACAACTCTTGAGAGTCCCTTGGACTGCAAGGAGATCCAACCAGTCCATCCTAAAGGAAATCAGTCCTGGGAGTTCATTGGAAGGACTGATGTTGAAGCTAAACTCCAATACTTTTTTGAAAAGACCCCAATGCTGGGAAAGTTTGAGGGCAGGAGGAGAAGGGGATGACAGAGGATAAGATGGCTGGATGACATCACCAACTCAATGGACATGGGTTTGGGTGGACTCTGGGAGTTGGTGATGGACAGGGAGGCCTGGCGTGCTGCAGTTCATGGGGTCACAAAGAGTCGGACACAACTGAGCAACTGAACTGAACTGAAACATAGATTTCCTTTACTCCATGAAGACAGTTGTTTAATGTTTGCTCCATTATTCTTCTTTCCCATTTGTCCTGGATCTCCTTTTCCTGAGCTTGTATTTCCCCCTGGGTTGTGGGTCCCTGATTCTTAGTGCTTCTGCTCTTCACTTCCACATTGCTAGTGATATCTCCTTATGTCCTGGTTAGTACTGGGCAGATCAGTACTCCATTAGTTCCTTTTATAAAACCTCAGCCAAGAGTTGGAGGCAAAGTCATTTAAATTCAAAACATTAAACTCCAAAATATTAAAATATACTTTATCGAGAAGTCAAGCAGAATTTAACAGGTTGTTTGATATGGTGACTGACACCAAGAAGACAGAAGAGTGGTTTTAAAAGAACTGAGAAATTTAATAGAGAGTAGGAAGACAAGTAATCTCAAAATTGACAAAATTATCTCTGTTCATTTCCAAGGCAAACCATTCATTATCACGGTAACCCAAGCCTATACCCCAATCAGTAACACTGAAAAAGATGAAGTTGAACGGTTCTATGAAGACCTCTAAGACCTTTAAGAACTAACACTCAAAAAAGATGTCCTTTTCATCAAAGAGGACTGGAATGCAAAAGTAGGAAGTCAAGAAATGCCTGGAGTAACAGGCAAATTTGGCCTTGGAGTATGGAATGAGGCAGGACCTAGGTAAATAGAGATTTGCCAAGAGAACACACTGGTCATAGCAAATACCCTCTTCCAACAACACAAGAGAAGACTCCACACATGAACATCACCAGATGGTCAACACGAAAATCAGATTGATTATATTCTTTGCAGCCAAAGATGGAGAAGCTCTATACAATCAGCAAAACAAGACTAGGAGCTGACTGTGGCTCAGATCATGAACTCCTTATTGCCAAATTCAGACTGAAATTGAAGAAAGTGGGTAAAACCACTAGACCATTAAGTATGACCTAAATCAAATCCCTTATGATTATACAGTGGAAATGAGAAATAGATTTAAGGAACTAGATCTGATAGACAGAGTGCCTGATGAACTATGGATGGAGCTTTGTGACATTATACAGACAGGGATCCAGAACATCCCCATGGAAAAGAAATGCAAAAAAGTAAAATGGCTGTCTGAGGAGGCCTTACAAATACCTGTGAAAGGAAGACAAGCGAAAAGCAAAGGAGAAAAGGAAAAATATAAGCATCTGAATGCAGGTTTCCAAAGAATAGCAAGGAAAGATAAGAAAGCTTTCCTCAGCGATCAATGGAAATAAATGGAGGAAAAGAACAGAATGGGAAAGACTAGACATCTCCTCAAAAAAATTAGATACACCACGGGAACATTTCTAGCAAAGATAGGCTCAATAAATGACAGAAATGGTATGGACATAACAGAAGCAGAAGATATTAAGAAGAGGTGGCAAGAATACAAAGAAGAACTGTAGGAAAAGAGCTTCTAGACCCAGGTAATCATGATGGTGTGATCACTCACCTAGAGCCAGACATCCTGGAATGTGAAGTCAAGTGGGCCTTAGAAAGAATCACTAGGAACAAAGCTAGTGGAGATGATGGAATTCTAGTTGAGCTATTTCAAATCCTGAAAGATGGTGCTGTGAAAGTGCTGCATTCAGTATGCCAGCAAATTTGGAAAACTCAGCAGTGGCCACAGGACTGGAAAAGGTCAGTTTTCATTCTAATCCCAAAGAAAGGCAATGCCAAAGAATGCTTAAACTACCACACAGTTGCGCTCACCTCACATGCTAGTAAAGAAATGCTCAAAATTCTGCATACCAGGCTTCAGCAATATGTGAACCATGAACGTCCAGATGTTCAAGCTAGGTTTAGTAAAGTCAGAGGAACCAGATTAAATTGTCAACATCCACTGGATCATTGAAACAGCAAGAGAGTTCCAGAAAAACATCTATTTCTGCCTTACTGACTATGCCAAAGCCTTTGACTGTGTGGATCACAATAAACTGTGGAAAATTCTGAAAGAGATGGGAATCCCAGACCATCTAACCTGCTTCTTGAGAAACCTATATGCAGGTCAGGAAGCAACAGTTAGAACTGAACATGAAACAACAGACTGGTTCCAACTAGGAAAAGGAGTACATCAAGGCTGTATATTGTCACCCTGCTTATTTCACTTATATGCAGAATACATCATGAGAAATGCTGGGTTGGAAGAAGCACAAGCTGGAATCAAGATTGCTGGGAGAAATATCAATAACCTCAGATATGCAGATGACACCACTCTTATAGCAGAAAGTGAAGAGGAACCAAAAAGCCTCTTGATGAAAGTGAAAGAGGAGAGTGAAAAAGTTGGCTTAATGCTCAACATTCAGAAAACGAAGATCATGGCATCTGGTCCCATTACTTCATGGGAAATAGATGGGGAAACAGTGGAAACAGTGTCAGGCTTTATTTTGGGGGGCTCCAAAATCACTGCAGGTGGTGACTTCAGCCATGAAGGTAAAAGACGCCTACTCCTTGAAAGAAAAGTGACGACCAAACTAGACAGCATATTCAAAAGCACAGACATTACTTTGCCAACAAAGGTCCATCTAGTCAAGGCTATGGTTTTTCCAGTGGTCACGTATGGATGTGAGAGTTGGACTGTGAAGAAAGCTGAGCACCGAAGAATTGATGCTTTTGAACTGTGGTGTTGGAGAAGACTCTTGAGAGTCTCTTGGACTGCATGGAGATCCAACCAGTCCATTCTGAAGGAGATCAGCCCTGGGATTTCTTTTGAGGGAATGGTGCTAAAGCTGAAACTCCAGTACTTTGGCCACCTCATGCGAAGAGTTGACTCATTGGAAAGACTCTGATGCTGGGAGGGATTGTGGGGCAGGAGGAGAACGGGACGACAGAGGATGAGATGGCTGGGTGGCATCCCTGACTCGATGGAAATGGGTTGAGTGAACTCCGGGAGATGGTGATGTACAGGGAGGCCTGGCGTGTTGCGATTCGTGTGATTGCAAAGAGTCGGACATGACTGAGCGACTGAACTGAACTGAAATGAACTGAGCGATTTTAAATAAAATCAGTTTCTCTTATATCATCTCATTTTATGTATATCCCATACTGATAGTCTAAGAATAAATTCAAGTTTTGTTTCCCTCCAAAGCTTAATGTGACCTTCCCAGTTTTGATTGCTTTTCCTCCCAAATGTTTCCATGATATCTTTACATCATAAAGGAGTTATCTTATAGTTAACATATTAAGAATTCTTCCTTTTAAACTGTGTATCATCAGGAAAAATGGTGTATTTTTTAAATTAATAAATGTGTTCTTGGGACAAATTACATTTACAATCGTATGGTAACAGCCAATATGGTTGCATATAGTTTCCATTTTGGGTGATATAATGTATTCTAAACTTGGTTTGTAACTTTTCACTTGTGAAGTTAAATGCTATGTATGAGTGGTGTTTCAGTTTCAGTTCAGTTGGTCAGTCATGTCTAACTCTTTGTGACCCCATGGATTGCAGCACACCAGGCTTCCCTGTCCATCTCCAAACCCAGAGCTTGCTCAAAGTCATGTACATTGAGTCTGTGATGCCATCCAACCATCTCATCCTCTGTCATACCCTTCTCTTCCTACCTTCAATCTTTCCCAGAATTAGGGTTTTTTTAAATGAGTCAATTCTTCACATCAGGTGGCCAAAGTATTGAAGGTTCAGCTTCAGCATCAGTCCTTCCATGAATATTCAGAACTGACTTCCTTTTGAATGGACTGGTTGGATCTCCTTGCAGTCCAAGCAACTCTCAAGAGTATTCTCCAACACTACAGTTCAAAAGCATCAGTTCTTTGGTGCTCAGCTTTCTTTATAGTGCAACTCTCATATCCATACATGACTACTAGAAAAACCATGGCTTTGACTAGATGGACCTTTGTTGGCAAAGTAACATCTCTGCTTTTTAATATGCTTTCTAGGTTGATCATAGCTTTTCTTCCAAGGAGCAAGCTTCCTTTAATTCCATGGCTGCAGTTACTATCTGCAGTGAATTTGGAGCCCAAGAAAATAAAGTCTCTCACTATTTTCATTGTTTCCCCATTTCTTTGCCATGAAGTGATGGGAACAGATGCCATCATAGTTTTCTGAATCCTGAGTTTTAAGGCAGCTTTTTCACTCTCCTCTTCCATCTTCATCAAGAGGTTCTATACCTTCTCTTCAATTTCTGCCATAAGGGTGGTGTCATCTGCATATCTGAGATTATTAATATTTCTACTGGCAATCTTGATTACAGCTTGTGCTTCATCCAACCAAGCATTTCACATGATGTACTCTGCATATAAGTGAAATAAACAGGGTGACAATATACAGCCTTGACATAACCCTTGCCCAATTTGGAACCAGTCTGTTGTTCCATGTCCATTTCTAACTGTTGCTTCCTGACCTGCATACAGATGTCTCAGAAGGCAGGTAAGGTGGTCTGGTATTCTCATCTCTTTAAGAATTTTCCCAATTTGTTGTGATCAACAGTCAAAGGCTTTGGCATAGTCAATAAAGCAGAAGTAGATTTTTTCTGGAAGTGTCTTGCTTTTTCAATGATCCAACAGATGTCAATTTGATCTCTGGTTCCTCTGCCTTTTCCAAATCCAGCTTGAATATCTGGAAGTTCACCGTTCACATGTCTGCACGGACATTGAGACTGTCAAGTGTGACATTCTTGTAACTATTGATCAAGGCAATGCTAAACAGATCTTTTTGGGTAAATGTATGCCTGTCCTTTGTTTAAAATAGCTATTGAACAGTGACTGTAAGATCACAATGGTGGTTTTCTCGTCAAATATGAAGTTTGTTTTGATTTCTTAAAAGTATTAGAAACATATGATATTTTTCTCAGCATAGTTTAAAGATGAAATGCACATCTAAAGTAAATAGACTTAATGATAAAAACATCAGAGGAAAAGAAAGGAGCAATATAGCTGGATTTCTTGTTTCAGATTGTGTGGATTCTATATTCATGTAGATCAAAGTCATTTTCAGGAATACATCTTTTTTCTTTTTTTTAATACTACTGAGTTTTCAGTCACAACTTAAGCATTCTAGATATTAAAAAAATGAACATTCAAGGAACTACCTGACATTTGAAAAATGGAATATAAAATAACATCAGTTCAGTTCAGTTCAGTTCAGTTCAGTTGCTCAGTCGTGTCCGACTCTTTGCAACCCTATGAATTGCAGGCCTCCCTGTCCATCACCAACTCCTGGAGTTCACTCAGACTCACATCCATCAAGTCAGTGATGCCATCCAGCCATCTCATCCTCTGTGGCCCCCTTTTCCTCCTGCCCCCAATCCCTCCCAGCATCAGAGTCTTTCCAATGAGTTAACTCTTCGCATGAGGTGGCCAAAGTACTGGAGTTTCAGCTTTAGCATCATTCCTTCCAAAGAAATCCCAACATAGGAAGGTCATTTAACATGCAGTTGTTGGCACAAAATAACACACAAGCTGAAGAGAATAGTGTATTTCTCCTTGCCATTATGCCTTGTGTTTATTTCAATTGCACACTCAAAAATGTTTACTCTTTTCTTTCATATAATAATTCTGTGAGATGGGAAATTTCCATATTTTACAATCACTATATAAAGGCCCAAAGCAAGTGCTGTTTATAAACACCACAAACACAGCCAAATCACACAACCAAGAATTCTGACCTCTTTCAGGAAAAACAACAATATAAAACAAAAGGAAAAGAATTGAAAAATCATGGAAAAACTAACATTTGAGGAAACAGATTCGCTGTAACAGGACAAAAAGAATAATACCTTATACTGTGATAACTGCCAAAGATGTATCAGAAGCAGTGATTATACAAATACAAACTTCTATCAAAAACAACAAAAAACCTCTGAAAATCTGTGCTTAATATCATAATTGACTACAGTAGTGAGCTAAACTGTTGAATGGAGAAAGATGCCCATACATAAATGTAAATGAAAAAATAAAACAACAAAGAGAAATTAACAGTCCTAAGATTTGTTTTTGAAAAATATTACAGATCTGAAGATAAAAGGAAGTTTCATTTTTTTTAATGAGGAATTAAAAATTACCAAGAACTTAAAGGGACACCAGTCTACTGATGACCATATTTCTAGCTGTGCCATACCTGAACTACAAGTTTTGTGTCATCCACCATCATCCATGAAACAAAAACAGCTAACTTGTAAGCTTGAAAATAGGGTAAACATCTCAGTTCTTAACAGGCTTTAATATGTTTCATTTTATTCATTATTTTAGATTACTGTATTGGTAAGTATGGTGCATAGTGTGACATTCTCTTTATGCTCATATATCACTTCATGGGAAATAGATGGGGAAACAGTGGAAACAGTGTCAGACTTCATTTTTGGGGGGCTCCAAAATCACTGCAGATTGTGACTGCAGCCATGAAATTAAAAGACGCTTACTCCTTGGAAGAAAAGTGATGACCAACCTAGATAGCATATTGAAAAGCAGAGACATTACTTTGCCAACAAAGGTCTATCTAGTCAAGGCTATGGTTTTTCCAGTGATCATGTATGGATGTGAGAGTTGGACTGTGAAGAAAGCTGAGCACCGAAAAATTGATGCTTTTGTACTGTGGAGTTGGAGAAGACTGTTGAGAGTCCCTTGGACTGCAAGGAAATCCAACCAGTCCGTTCTGAAGGGGATCAGCCCTGGGACTTCTTTGGAAGAAATGATGCTAAAGCTGAAACTCCAGTACTTTGGCCACCTCATGCGAAGAGTTGCCTCATTGGAAAAGGCTCTGATGCTGGTAGGGATTGGGGGCAGGAGGAGAAGGGGACGACAGAGGATGAAATGGCTGGATGGCATCACGGACTCGATGGACGTGAGTTAGAGTGAACTCTGGGAGTTGGTGATCGACAGGGAGGCCTGGCGTGCTGCAATTCATGGGATTGCAAAGAGTTGGACACGACTAAGTGATTGAACTGAACTGAAGAATAGTTGGATTATTAAATTGAAAATGTTTGCCATGTATTGCGTGGCAGGAATTTTATACATACATATATACAGTTATGTAACACCAGATACATCATTGTGGTAACATTTCCAAACTCCTAAAATTAAAGAAAAAAAATTTAAGATGTAGACACACTATATGAATTAAATAATATTGAAACCAGACTTCTTTTTGACAGTATTTCCTGCAAGACTGTAAACATAATTCTGAGGAACTACTGTTTGTGAACATAAAATCCTAAATGATCATTTAAGGGAGAGGACATGCAAGAGGTCATACTTAATTCTTATAAAGTACCTAATCTGTAGAAATTATAAGAGAACATATTCAAAAGAGAAAATTAAAAACAAATCAGTGTAACTCAAATAAATAGACAAAATGCATGAGATATGAGTAAGATTGATCTGCTTAAAATTATATACAATCTTATAAAGTTATGACCAACCTAGATAGCATATTGAAAAGCAGAGACATTACTTTGCCAACAAAGGTCCATCTAGTCAAGGCTATGGTTTTTCCAGTGGTCATGTATGGACGTGAGAGTTGGACTATGAAGAAAGCTGAGCGCCGAAGAATTGATGCTTTTGAAATGTGGTGTTGGAGAAGACTCTTGAGAGTCCCTTGAACTGCAAGGAGATCCAACCAGTCCATTCTGTAGGAGATCAACCCTGGGTGTTCTGAAACTCCAGTACTTTGGCCACATCATGCGAAGAGTTGACTCATTGGAAAAGACCTTGATGCTGGGAGGGATTGGGGGCTGGAGGAGAAGGGGACAACAGAGGATGAGATGGTTGGATGGCATCCCCGACTTGATGGACGTGAGTCTGAGTGAACTCCGAGAGATGGTGATGGACAGGGAGGCCTGGCGTGCTGCAATTCATGGGGTTGCAAAAAGTCGGACACAACTGAGCGACTGAACTGAACTGAATTCAAATACCAGAGTAATTTATTAAATAGAAGATGACGCTTTGGGAGAGGGAAGAGAGGAGTGGAAAAAGAAGATTAATTGCTTTCATTTGGTTCACTTTAGCTTTATTATGTAGTTTAAAAAATTAAAGCTAATAATTAAAAGATATATATCTGCATATCAATATCTATCTTACAAACCATTATGAGACCAAGAATGAAACTGAAAACTTAGAAACAAAGGCAGAAATGGAGAGAATAACGAGAAAACTTAAAACATTAAAAAACAATACATATAGCAGAAATAATTGCAAACAGTTTATTAATGAAAATAGGTCTAAATTCATATTGAAAAGGCAAAGCCTCACAGGCTCAGAAAAATCTGTTTTTAAGAAGAATAACTAAAAATTACAGAAGTGCTAGCAATAAAGACAGGCTTCCCTGGTAGTTCAGTTGGTAAAGAATCCACCTGGTATGCAAGAGACCCTGGTCTGATTCCTGTGGTTTAAAGTTCCCTTGAAGAAGGGATGGTTTACCAATTCCAGTATTCTTGGGCTTCCCTAGTGCCTCAGATGGTAAAAAATCCACTAACAATGCAGGAGATGTAGATTTGATCTCTGGGTTGGGAAGATCCCCTGGACGAGGGCATGGCAACCTACTCCAGTATTCCTGCCTGGAGAATCCCACATGGACACAGAAGCCTGGTGGGCTATGGTTGCAGAGTCAGACATGACTGAGTGACTAAGCACAGCACAGCAATAAAAATATATAAACATTTTTAAAAATTATTAAGAGGACATTAATACAGAAATCTTAATGAGCCTTAATATAATTAGTGATGCAAAACATTAGAAGAGAAAACCAGTTATATTGATCAAGATATGAGAAGATTGTATTGGTTAGGCTAGGTATCATGCAACAAGTTTTTATATTTCATCCAAGTTACAATCTAACTGATAATCTAATCTTACTGGTAGGATATCATGTAGGTTTCTACATGATAATTCAGTTATCTCTGATCTTTCCATCTTTTCTTCCTTCAATTTTCTACCATTTCCTTGAGGAGCCCTCTTCCTCCTTTATATTTTGATGAATGAGGAGAAAGAATTAAAAAAATACATAATTACAAATAGTTATATATGAATATATATTGTCCATATACATGTGTGTGTGTATATATATATATATATATATAAACATAGCTTGCATTACATTGTCTCAAAATGCAAAAAAAATCACTTATATACATTCAGTCACTACTTTTATAATACCATAAAAACGGTTCAGAGAATCCTGTCTGAGTCAAAGTTACAACTCCAATTAAGTATTCTGTTTTTGTTGGGTAGGTGGTTTTGCCTTAATCAAAACAACAACAACAACAACAAAAAAAAAAACAGCATGAAAAGAACCTGTTACAGCAGATGAGATTTAGTTGTTGCTGTACAGTCAGTAAGTTTATCAGACTCTTTGTGACCTCATGGACTGTAGCATGATTCCAGGTTTCCCTGTCTACCATTTCGTAAAGTTTGTTCACATTCATGTCCATTGAGTCAATGAGCCATCATCCAAACATCTTATACTCTGTTTTCCCCTTCTCCTCCTGCCTTCAATCGTTTCTAGCATCCAGGTCTTTTCCAGTAAGTTGGCTCTTCTCTTAGGTGGCCAAAATATTGGAGCTTCGGCTGCAGCATAAGTCCTTCCAATGAATATTTAGGATCGATTTCCTTTAGGCTTGACTGGCTTGATCTCCCTGCTGCCCAAGCACTGTCAAGAGTCAGCTCCAACATCACAGTTCAAAAGCATCAATTCTTTGGTGCTCAGCATTCTCTATGTTCCAACTCTCACATCCATGTGACTACTAGAAAAGCCATAACTTCGTCTACATGGACCTTTGTTGGCAAAGTAATGTCTCTGCTTTTTAATATGCTGTCTAGGTTTGTCACGGCTTCCCTTTTGGCTCAGCTGGTAAAGAATCTGCATGCAATGCTGGAGACCTGGGTTTAATCCCTGGGTTGGGAAGATCCCCTGGAGAGGGGAAAGCTATGCACTCCAGTATTCAGGCCTGGACAATTCCATGGACTGTATAGTTTATGGGATCCCAACGAGTCGGACACAACTGAGTGACTTTCATACACCCTAGATTTGTCAATTTTTCTTTCGAAGAGAAAGTGTGTTTCAGTTTCATGGCTACAGTCACGATCTGCAGTGACTTTGGAGCCCAAGAAAATAAAGACTGTCACTGTTTCCATTTTTTCCCTATATGAAACTCCAGTGCTTTGGCCACCTGATGCAAAGAGTTGACTCATTTGAAAAGACCCTGATGCCGGAAAAGATTGAAGGCGGAAGGAGAAGGGTATGACAGAGGATGAGATGGTTGGATGGCATCACCGACTCAATGGACCTGAG
Organism: Capra hircus; assembly: GCF_001704415.2. NCBI lineage: Eukaryota > Metazoa > Chordata > Mammalia > Artiodactyla > Bovidae > Capra > Capra hircus. Next base: position 81,985,113 of record NC_030809.1, read on the forward strand.
TTTAGGTAAACTCCAAGAGTTGGTAATGGACAGGGAGTCCTGGCGTGCTGCAGTTCATGGGGTCACAGAGAGTCAGACACAACTGAGCGACTGAACTGAACTGAACTGATTTGCTATGAAGTGATGGGAACAGATGCCACGATGGTTTTCTGGATGCTGAGTTTTAAGCCAGCTTTTTCACTCTCCTCTTTCACCTTCATCAAAAGGTTCTTTATCTCCTCTTTACTATCTGCCATTAGGGTGGTATCATCTACATATCTGAGTTTGTTGATGATTCTCCTGGCAATCTTGATTCCAACTTGTGAGTCATTCAGCATGACACTTCATATCATGTACTCTGGATATAAGTTAAACAAGCAGGGGGACAATATATAGTCTTGACATACTACTTTCTCAATTTTGAACCAGCCCATTTTTACATATTCAGTTCTAACTATTGTTTATTGACCTGCATACAGGTTTCTCAGGAGGTAGATAAGGTGATCTCGTATTACAATCTCTTTAAGACTTTTCCAGTTTGTTGTGATCCACAGAGTCAAAGGCTTTAGCATAGCCAATGAAACAGATGTTTTTCTGGAATTCTCTTGCTTTTTCTATGATCCAATAGATGTTGGCAATTTGGTGTCTGGTTTCTCTACCTTTTCTAAATCTAGCTGTACAACTGAAACTTCTCAGTTCAAGTACTAAAGGATTTTGAGCATTACCTTGCTAGCATGTGAAATGAGTGCAATTGTACAGCAGTTTGAACATCTTTGTCATTGTCCTTTGGATCTAGACTGAAAACTGACCTAATTAAAAATATTTACAGTCTTTAAAATAAACAGCTTACTTAGTTGTCATTTTTACCCCAATGTTCTTAGAAATAAGCAGCATTTTACTGCATTTGTATTCAGATTAGAGGGATTGAATGAATAAAATTTTCTCGCATACTGATTATTCAGACAAGTACTCTAACTCATAGAGAAGGAAATGAGATGTTATCACCTCATTGTTCACGTCTTCATTGCTGGCGGAGAAACCTAAGACAAGCATGAGCTTATAATACACAACTCACACTGTTTTTCTGTTTCCTCATTTATGAGCTTTTTGAGGAAAAGACCAACTTTTTAATATCTTTGTACTTCCAGTGCCCACCAAGTACCTGAATATAATGGACTTTGGAATTGTTCATTTGAGGAACTTCATAGAAGAAGACTAGGCCAAGAAGAACAGGAGATATATATTTTTTTTAAAGAAGATAAATGGTCTCTTCACCTTCCTTCCTTTACCATATTTATTCCTAATAGAACTCCTAGCCCTTGACTATTAAAATACATTTGTCCTATTTCATCTAACATTAGCTAAATATTTATTTCAATAAGTGGGAATATCAGTGTCAACATTAACCTTGACAGTGAGTCACTGTGTATGTTAATTGCCAGTTGCTAATTTTTTTTTCAATGCATTTTTGAAAAAAATCTTCCTATTTTATACCAAAATCTGTGTGCAGATATTTCTTACTGAAATGCTGAACCTCCTGACAGAGATGGTACTTTTTTTTCTAGTCAACAACTGGCCTTCTCCTATATGTGGTAAAATATTAAAGAACTTAAGTATTCACACTGATAATTCATTAATCTGACCTCTAGCAAAATGTGGATTTCTGGAGTTTAGTCTGCCTCCATGCGCAAGCTACCACTTGATTTATATGTCCTGCAATGAATCCTGCTTTCCAATCTTCTTTCACCAATTTTACTCTCTGATCAGTCTTTTCTGTCATTCTCTCTGGAGTCTCATTTCAGTCTGCCTCATAAAAAATATATTAGTTGTCATCCTAAAATACTCTCAGCTTCTGTTTCTGTGCCCATCTACATGCAGACTGCTCTAACAGGCGTCACTGGCTCAGCTAGCTTGAGTTTACTCGGGTCCAAGATTATTATTCAAGGTAGCTTCTCTGGGCCCCAGTGATCCCCTGGCCTTGTGCTAATGGGTTTTCTCCTAAAGATGCAAATAACGGCTGCCTAAATTCCTGTTTTAATTGTCTTAAAATGAGGCAATCTGGCATTCTTGCAGAGCCATAAATAATCCTCTGAAAGTACTTGCAGAAATGCTTTATCAAGTTGTTTTTTTTTTTTTTCCCCCCCCGGGCTTGAATGATAAAAACGTTCAGTGCCAAGTTGCCACCATAAACCAGATCACATTTGTAGAAGGGGGTTTGCTAAAGGAAGCTTCTCCCAATTCTTTCCCTTTACTGCATGTATAAAAGACACTGTCATTCATTAATATTACTCTTGTAGTGATGTGAGGATTTGAATACTATTCAAAGAGCCAATGTCAAGCTAGAAATTTATGAAAATTAAAGTGAGGCTTCATTTCTGCTGCAGTCAGGTAAATCTTGCTAATTTTTTAAAACCATACTGAGAAAAATACAATCTATTACTATTTATATTTTTCATAACTATCCAAGAATGCACTTCAAGCAGTTTGGTGATTTATACTTGGAATTATGGGAGTAAATAGGGTTAAATCAGGGAGTGGTAAAGAGTTCCTGATTAAAATTTCAATCTGACTACTACCAATTAAACATAATGTCAGTTCAGTTCAGTTACTCAGTCATGTCTGACTCTTTGTGACTCCATGGACTGCAGCACACCAGGTTTCCCTGTCCATCACCAACTCCCAGAGCTTGCTCAGACTCATGTCCATTAAGTCAGTGATGCCCTCCATCCTCTGTCTTCCACTTCTCCTCCTGCCTTCAATTTTTCCCATCATCAGGGTCTTTTCCAATGAGTAAGTTCTTTGTATCAGGTGGCCAAAGTATTGGAGCTTCAACTTCAACATTAGAGATCTCTAGTCTTCCCCATTCTATTGTTTTCCTCTATTTCTTTGCATTGATCACTTAGGAAGGCTTTCTTATCTCTCATTACTATTCTTTGGAACTCTTCATTCATATGGGTGTATCTTTCCTTTTCTCCTTTGCTTTTTGCTTCTCTTCTTTGCTTAGCTATTTGTGAGGGCTCCTCAGACAATCATTTTGTCTTTTTGCATTTCTTTTTCTTGGGGATGGTCTTAATCCCTGCCTCTTGCACAATGTCACAGACCTCCATCCATAGTTCTTCAGGCACTCTGACCATCAGATTTAATTCCTTGAATCTATTCATCACTTCCATTGCATAATTGTAAGGGATTTAAGTCATACTTGAGTGGTCTAGTGGTTTTCCTTACTTTCTTCCATTGAAGTCTGAATTTGGCAATGGATTCGTGATCTGAGCCACCGTCAGCTCCTGGTCTTTTTTTGCTTACTAGTAGAGCTTCTCCATTTTTGGCTGCAAAGAATATAATTAATCTGATTTTAGTATTGACCATCTGGTAATGTCCAAGTGTAGATGACACATAATGTAGTGGACTCATTACAGAAAATTAAATGCAAGAAAAAAAGGTGCCAGTGTTAACCGTGCCACAATATTTGTAACTGACATTTATATTTATCATTATGTACTCAGATGTATAGTCTCTGAAGCATAGTAAGAACTCAATAAATATTTTTGAGCACATGAACTAATGAATACAACTTCTGATATCATCCTTAGTTCCCCTGACCAAAGAAAAAAATTAATAAAAACATTGCATATAGTTCATAGGCATTCACCTAGACAGCAATTTGACATTCCTTCAGAAATCAAATTTCTGCCATCTGAGCCATCTGGAATGGAATCAAGAACCCTATATACTGCTTGTGAGAATGTACACAAGCATTCAAAAATGGGTAACTCTGATATAAATATCAAATAGTATACTGTTTAAAAAGGTGAAAAAGATGCAAAACAGTACTTATTAACATTATTGAATGTGAGTAAACAGAAAAACAAGTTTCAATAAAGCAGTAAATTCATTTCTACTACAATTTTATATCACATTTTATACCTTGATAAATATAGATTTTTCATTAAGAAGACCACGATGAGCAGTGAATCCTGGAGAAGAAGCATGACTGGTCATCCTTAAAGTGTATATGGATTATTTAGTGAGCCAGGCACAGTGAGGGCTCATCAATGAAAACAAAAAATAGCTGATTAAACATTCTTTGATGAGTGAGAGAGCAGCACATTACAAAAATACAGAACTGCAAAAAATTCAGCTATCCTATTCAGTCCTGTTATTTTAGGAAACTTCATTTAAAGCACTTATAGAAGTAAGTTTCTTCCTTATTTTAATGATTTCTGAGGTAAATATATATATATACACATATATATGTATATATGCACACACATACATATATATTAAAATAACTAACTTCAGTAACTTGAGTTATTTCTTAAACTCTACTATCCAAAAGTACTTCTTATATCAAATCCAAAATGTTCCCAAGCAATAAGCTGATAAGTTATCCATGCAAATATTTAAATATTTAACAACTTATTGTTCAACTTTTTTTTTTTTTTCATGGTCTCTACTCAATGTCTACAAAGTTTTCTGGGGCACAATTTTTCTACATTGTCTGTGTCAATAAGAATTTCTGAATCTCTTACAAACAATATCAGAATACTATTAGTATTATTCTACTATTAGTCTGCTGAATATAGAAACAAGTCAATCAAACATTAATTATTAATTTCCATTTAAGGTCTGAATGAAATATACTAATTTATATCCCTGGCTCAAACAACAGAAAATTTGGATAAGATATTAGAAACATTGTTCGGACAGCAAACAACTGACAGTGCAGGATAGTGGTACTTCAGTGAAGAGAAATAGATGAAGTGACCCTCTGGTTGCCCTGTCTTTGTTCCTAGAGGCAATTTCAGGACTGTAGTGTAGGAAGAGAAAAACTACAAAGAATATGGTGTTCACTAACATGAAGACAGATCAAAGTTTATGGAGGCCACAAGTGGCTATAATCTTTTGCACAATAATGGAGACAGGTTGTTGAACAGAGGGAAATGTAATGAGATTTGAAGAGGACACCTTCAATTCTCAAGCTGAGTACTAATAAAAGTATTTGTTAAAGAAAAACACACAATGTTCAGGAAAGACCTACCAGAAAAGAGGAAACTGAACAATTTCAAAACTGAACATGGCTGGGATTATTAATTCATGTTACCACTAGTCAAAATGGAAAACTCTTCAAAAATAAGGTATCTAATAGAGCTCTCCAAAAATATCATCTCAGTAATCGAGCTCAATTAGCCCTAGATTAAAAACTACTCTGCACTGATCTAACAAAGCTTAAACACAAACCCCAAAAGTATTAAACAAGTGCAAGTAGCTTAACTGTATTGCAAAACAATGTTAAACACAACTTAAATAAATACAATCTACTAGCAATAATCCAAAAAGATTCTTACTGTCCAGTATCAAAATTTCCAGTCATATTAAGAAAAAGAAGGGCTTTCCTGGTGGTTCAGTGGGTAAAGAACCCACCTGCAATACAGGAGGTACAGGAGACATGGGTTTGCTCCTGGGTCAGGAAGTTTCCTTGGGGGAGGGTATAGCAACCCACTCTAGTATTCTTGCCTGGACAATCCCTGGACAGAGGAGCCTGTCAGGCTATAGTCCATGGGGTCTCAAAGAGTTAGATAGGAATGAAGTAACTGAGCACACACACAGGAAAAGGAAACTGGGAAATGTGACCCATAACTAGGGTAAAATTTGATCAATACAAGCAGATTCAAAATTACATGAGTGAATATTTTTTTTTTATTTTTACTTTATTTTGCTTTACAATACTGTATTGGTTTTGCCATACATTGACATGAATCAGCCACGGGTGTACATGAGTTCCCAATCCTGAACCCCCCTCCCACCTCCCACCCAATATCATCTCTCTGGATCATCCCTGTGCACCAGCCCCAAGCATCCTGTATCCTGTATCGAACATAGACTGGCGATTCTTTTCTTACCTGATAGTATACATGTTTCAGTGACATTCTCCCAAATCATCCCACCATCTCCCTCTCCCACAGAGTCTAAAAGCCCGTTCTATACATCTGTGTCTCTTTTGCTGTCTCGCATAGAGGGTTATCATTACCATCTTTCTAAATTCCATATATATACGTTAGTATACTGTATTGGTGTTTCTCTTTCTGGCTTACTTCACTCTGTATAATAGGCTCCAGGTTCATCCACCTCATTAGAACCGATTCAAATGTATTATTTTTAACGGCTGAGTAATACTCCATTGTGCATATGTACCAAAGCCTTCTTATCCATTCATCTGCTGATGGACATCTAGGTTGATTCCATGTCCTGGCTATTATAAACAGTGCTGCGACGAACACTGGGGTGCATATGTCTCTTTCAATTCTGGTTTCCTCGGTGTGTATCCCCAGCAGTGGGATTGCTGGGTCATAAGGCAGTTCTATTTCCAGTTTTTTAAGGAATCTCCACACTGTTCTCCATAGTGGCTCTGCTAGTTTGCATTCCCACCAACAGTGTGGTGGGATGCACCACACCAATGCAAACTAGCACTTCACACCCTCTCCAGCATTTATTGCTTGTAGACTTTTGGATTGCTGCCATTCTGACTGGTGTGAAATGGTACCTCACTGTGGTTTTGATTTACATTTCTTTGATAATGAGTGATGTTGAGCATCTTTTCATGTGTTTGTTAGCCATCCGTATGTCTTCTTTAGAGAAATGTCTATTTAGTTCTTTGGCCCAGTTTTTGATTGGGTCACTTATTTTTCTGGAATTGAGCTACAAGAGTTGCTTGTATATTTTTGAGATGAGTTGTTTGTCAGTTGCTTAATTTGCTATGATTTTTTCCCATTCAGAAGGCTGTCTTTTCACCTTGCTTATGGTTTCCTTTGTTGTGCAGAAGCTTTTAAATTTAATTAGATCCCATTTGTTTATTTTTTCTTTTATTTCCAGTATTCTTGGAGGTGGGTCAAAGAGGATCCTGCTGTGATTTATGTCGGAGAGTGTTTTGCCTATGTTCTCCTCTAGGAGTTTTATAATTTCTGGTCTTACGTATAGATCTTTAATCCATTTTGTGTATGGTGTTAGAAAGTGATCTAGTTTCATTCTTTTACAAGTGGTTGACCAGTTTTCCCAGCACCACTTGTTAGAGAGATTGTCCCTAATCCACTGTATATTCTTGCCTCCTTTGTTGAAGATAAGGTGTCCATAGGTGTGTGGATTTATCTCTGGGCTTTCTATTTTGTTCCATTGATCTATATTTCTGTCTTTGTGCCAGTACCATACTGTCTTGATGACTGTGGCTTTGTAGTAGAGCCTGAAGTCTGGCAGGTTGATTCCTCCAGTTCCATTCTTCTTTCTCAAGGTTGCTTTGGCTATTCGAAGTTTTTTGTATTTCCATACAAACTGTGAAATTTGTTCTAGCTCTGTGAAAAATACTGCTGTTAGCTCGATAGGGATTGCATTGAATCTGTAGATTGCTTTGGGTAGTATACTCATTTTCACTATATTGATTCTTCTGATACATGAACATGGTATATTTCTACATCTATGGACAGATCAACTAAACAGAAAATTAACAAAGAAACACAAACTTTAAATGATACAATAGACCAGTTAGACCTAATTGATATATATAGGACATCTCCCCAAAACAATGAATTTCACCTTTTTCTCAAGTGCTCACAGAACCTTCTCCAGGATAGATCACATCCTGGGCCATAAATCTAACCTTGATAAATTCAAAAAAACTGAAATCATTCTAAGCATCTTTTCTGACTATAATGCAGTAAGATTAGATCTCAATTACAGGAGAAAAACTATTAAAAATTCCAACATATGGAGGCTGAACAACACATTTCTGAATAACCAACACATCACAGAAGAAATCAAAAAGAAATCAAAATATGCATAGAAATGAATGAAAATGAAAACACAACAACCCAAAACCTGTGGGACACTATAAAAGCAGTGCTAAGAAGAAAGTTCATAGCAATACAGGCATACCTCAAGAAACAAGAAAAAAGTCAAATAAATAACCTAACTCTACACCTAAAGCAACTAGAAAAGGAAGAAATGGAGAACCCCAGAGTTAGTAGAAGGAAAGAAATCTTAAAAATTAGGGCAGAAATAAATGCAAAATAAACAAAAGAGACCACAGCAAAAATCAACAAAGCCAAAAGCTGGTTCCTTGAAAGGATAAATAAAATTAACAAACCATTACCCAGACTCATCAAGAAACAAAGGGAGAAAAATCAAATCAATACAATTAAAAATGAAAATGGAGAGATCACAACAGACAACACAGAAATACAAAGGATCATAAGAGACTACTATCAGCAATTTTATGCCAATAAAATGGACAACATGGAAGAAATGGACAAATTTTTAGAAAAGTACAACTTTCCAAAACTAAACCAGGAACAAATAGAAAATCTTAACAGACCCATCACAAGCACGGAAATTGAAACTGTAATCAGAAATCTTCAAGCAAACAAAAGCCCAGGTCCAGACGGCTTCACAGCTGAATTCTACCAAAAATTTCGAGAAGAGCTAACACCCATCTGACTTAAACACTTCCAGAAAATTGCAGAGCAAGGTAAACTTCCAAACTCATTCTATAAGGCTACCATCACCCTAATACCAAAACCTGACAAAGGTGCCACAATAAAAGGAAACTACAGGCCAATATCACTGATGAACATAGATGCAAAAATCCTTAACAAAATTCTAGCAATCAGAATCCAACAACACATTAAAAAGATCATACATCATGACCAAGTGGGCTTTATCCCAGGGATGCAAGGATTCTTCAATATCTGCAAATCAATCAATGTAATTCACCACATTAACAAATTGAAAAATAAAAGCTATATGATTATCTCAATAGATGCAGAGAAAGCCTTTGACAAAATTCAACATCCATTTATGATAAAAACTCTCCAGAAAGCAGGAATAGAAGGAACATACCTCAACATAATAAAAGCTATCTATGACAAACCCACAACAAACATTATCCTCAATGGTGAAAAACTGAAAGCATTTCCCCTAAAGTCAGGAACAAGACAAGGGTGCCCACTTTCACTGCTACTATTCAACATAGTTCTGGAAGTTTTGGCCACAGCAATCAGAGCAGAAAAAGAAATAAAAGGAATCCAAATTGGAAAAGAAGTAAAACTCTCACTGTTTGCAGATGACATGATCCTCTACATAGAAAACCCTAGAGACTCCACCAGAAAATTACTAGAGCTAATCAATGAATATAGTAAAGTTTCAGGATATAAAATCAACTTACCGAAATAGCTTTCATTCCTATACAATAATAATGAAAATGTAGAAAAAGAAATTAAGGAAACAATTCCATTCACCATTGCAATGAAAAGAATAAAATGCTTAGGAGTATACCTACCTAAAGAAACTAAAGACCTACATATAGAAAATTATAACACACTGATGAAAGAAATCAAAGCGGACACTAATAGATAGAGTGAAGTAATTTTTTAAATTGTAAGTGCTAATTAAAATTTTATTGCTCAAACAGAGATCCAGAAAGATAATTTGTGTTATATGATAATGAGAAAAGAAGGGAAAACACAAACCTGGTAACAGGGATGAGTGATTTAAAAAAAAAGACACAAGTACAAAATCTATTAAAAAATAATAGCAAAGTATTATAGTGATTACAACTTATATGAAAGAGATATCAAAAATGCAGATAATGGGAGGTGGGAGAGAATAGTAGACTAAGACAAACCATATCCATAATCCCATTAAATATTTTATTGAATGTAGTTCTTTAGAATTATAATGCAGTCCACATATGGAATTTCAAGTTTTGCAGTACCCACACTACAATTAAGACAAGATGAATGATGATATTGAGTACCTTTTCATATGTGTATCTTTTTGGCAAATTGCATGTTCAATTATTTTTCCTATATAAATTCTGGAATGTCTGTATTTTCAATATAGATTTATAGAAGTCCATTTACTTTCTGATCATTGAAATGTCTTTATCCTATTACTTAACTTTATGGAGGAGGAGCATGGCAGATTTTTTTCTTCACATTATGCAAAATAATTCAGCAGAAACTTCTTTAACACTATCTACATTTTCTCTCATTTAGGCTAATTAATTATTCTCAGAGCTTGAATGGCTAATTTTTACTGTTTACTTTTCAACCTTCTACATTTAGTGTTTAAGCTGAAGAGCACATTGAGGGAAGCAACTGCTAATCGCATATTCCTGGTCTAACTGCAACTGTGAGAATGAAGAAAATACTCCTATTTCCAAGGACTGATGATCATGAAAAGAAGAACTTTCTCCTTCAGGTTCTCCTTTGCTAGACTCCATGCTTCAAGAGTTGCTATATAGCCCTTGGCTTGCATCTGTGTTTGCACTTCTATTTGTTGGCTTCCCAATCTACAATTTTCTTCTATTACTCTGCCTCTGATATTTTTGCATTATCAGGATATGGGGCACCAACATGACAAAAAGAACAAGAGGAGAGTTATTCACCTGGCTGCCTCAGAAAGCAGATTATGGTCAATAGGTAAAGTGATTTCTTACTGCTTAGTACATCAAATAGCTTCTGCAATACTTATAGCATCATATTTTTTAATTATGTTTTTTAGCATCATATTATATTTAGCCTTTCTTTTCCTTTTTAAGTGACTGCTGGCTGAACTCAGAGCTCATTCATAGACTATAATAAATATCAGGGCACATTTTTTGCCAAGCCTCATATTACGCATTTTTCAAGCAGTATTTCTTTAAATTCTCAAGATAACATTTGAGGTAAATACCATTATTATCTCCATTTTACAGATGAGAAACTGCTGCTTAAAGGTGTTAAGTACATTGCCCAAAGTCACCCAGCAAGGTGAAAATAAATGAAAGTAAAAGTCTCAGCAGGGCTTTTCTGGGTATGAAATGTATATTGGCAGAATCTCTCCCCTTTGTCTTCATCATTTTCAGTATTCATATTGTTCAAGAATAATTGCCTGAAAAACACTTTTTTAGGGTGATTACTTTTTATCCCATGCTTTTCTCAACACCAAGGTTCTTCTCATGAAAATAAGTTATCATGGACAGAGAGGAACACACAGATGGTGACACAGACAGACACAACTCTCCCTGTCCTTCCACAACTCTATAGCTTTCATTTTTAAAATTAATAAAACTATTTAATATTGTCACTTCTGATATTCTTTAAAATTCCAAACCAATAATATAAATCCATATGTAGCTAATTATCCTGTAATACAAGAAAACAGTAACAAAAAATTCTGCTCTGCGAATTTTCTTTTATTTTAAATTTGCTCACAATGTCTTAATTTAATCACATGAAATGAACCTCTTTGTTCAAGATGTGTAAGCAAAAGAGAAAACATAGAGCTCTCCATCTCAGAACATTTGTATAAGTAAAATGTAGTTGCTTTTATTAAACTAGACAGATTCATAAAAAGGTAAGTTTAAAAGAGCTGTCCTGAAATCTCAGAACCATGCAGTGCTTCTTATCATTTACTTTCCTTTTTGTAAATACATGAAGGGAAGAGCAACAGCAAAATCATTCCAGACATATTCTGACTGAGACGTGTAGAACTGAGAGAGATTAAATTCATTCAACCCCTTAATATTAATATAATCCACCCTAATTTAATGAGTGCTATAATATTCTCTAAGGTGGAAAGTTTTACATCTTGAAATACCTTCAGCTTCAAGTAGTTGCTTATCTATATTCAAGATGTGACTTTCTCAACAATTCTGTTAAGTTGTCCTATTAAAAATAGTTAAAATTGTATAACACAATATACCTGCTGCATGTAACTCTTTAATAGTATATAAAAAGCCAACTAATATTGTAGACTAGCATTAAGGACTGTTCAGATAGTAAATCCTTAAAACTTTGTGGGCCATACAGTCTGTCACAACTTCAGGGAGTCCTAATTTGGCACAATAGATAGAAAAAGACCAGAAAAAAATGACCATGTGAGCTGAAATGATGCAAATAAATCTTAATAATTAATGGGTAAAATTGTGATTGTTTTGTAGCCTCTGAAGTTTTTTGTCAAAACAATAAATAGTAAAATTTAAGTGTATAGGAAAATGAAAAAATAGTGAAACTAATATTTATTTTAGTACACTGTGATTTCAAGCGTTGAAATCATAGAGAATTAAAGTGTTCTGCTGCTACTGCTAAGTTGCTTCAGTCGTGTCTGACTCTTTGAGATTTTATGGACTGTAGTCTTCGAGGCTCCTCTGTCCATGGGATTCTCCAGGCAAGAATACTGAAGTGGGTTGCCATGCCCTCCTCCAGAGGATCTTCTAAAATGCTCTATTTCTTCTTTAAAAACCCACCTTGATCATGTTAGTGTATTGTAGTTTGGGAAGATGTTACTTTTGGGGAAAGGGTGCCTGGGATCTCTCTGCATTTATAGTTATTTGAAAATTAAAGATAGATTAAAATTTTGGGGAGTAGTTTGAGCAATGCTAGCTCTCTTCTTGTTGCTGTATAACTAACTGTAAAAGTGGATAGCTTTTCTGTGCCTTGGTGAACTGCCATGCTTCTTTCTAAGTTTGTATCAGTTCAGTTCAGTTCAGTTCAGTCACTCAGTCGTGTCTGACTCTGTGATCCCATGAACCCCAGTACGTCAGGCCTCCCTGTCCATTACCAACTGCCAGAGCCCACCCAAACTCATGCCCATTGAGTCGATGATGCCATCCAACGATCTCATCCTATGTCGTCCCCTTCTCCTCCTGCCCTAAATCTTTCCCAGCATCAGAGTCTTTTCAAATGAGTCAGCTCTTTGCATCAGGTGGACAAAGTATTGGAGTTTCAACGTCAACATCAGTCCTTCCAATGAACACCCAGGACTGATCTCCTTTATGATGGAGTGGTTGGATCTCCTTGCAGTCCAAGGGACTCTCAAGAGTCTTCTCCAACACCACAGTTCAAAAGCATTGATTCTTCGGTGCTCAGCTTTCTTCACAGTTCAACTCTCACATCCATACATGACCCCTGGAAAAACCATAGCCTTGACTAGACAGACCTTTGTTGACAAAGTAATGTCTCTGCTTTTAAATATGCTGTCTAAGTTATCATAACTTTCCTTCCAAGGAGTAAGTGTCTTTTAATTTCATGGCTGCAATCACCATCTGCAGTGATCTTGGAGCCCAAAAACAAGGCTTCCCTGGTGGCTAGAGGTTAAAGCGTCTGTCTGCAATGCAAGAGACCTGGGTTCAATCCCTGGGTCAGGAAGATCCCCTGGAGAAGGAAATGGCAGCCCACTCCAGTATTCTTGCCTGGAGAATCCCATGGACAGAGGAGCCTGGAGAGCTACAGTCCGCAGGGTCACAAAGAGTTGGACACGACTGAGCGACTTCACTTCACTATTTCCCCAACTTTTTGCCATGAAGTGATGGGACTGGATGCCATGATCTTAGTTTTCTCAATGTTGAGCTTGAAGCCAACTTTTTCACTCTCCTCTTTCACTTTTATCAAGAGGCTCTTTAGTTCTTCTTCATTTTCTGTCATAAGGGTGGTGTCATCTGCATATCTGAGGTTATTGATATTTCTTCCAGCAATCTTGAGTCCAGCTTGTGCTTCCTCCAGCTCAGCGTTTCTCATGATGTATTCTGCATAGAAGTTAAATAAGCAGGGTGACAGTATACAGCCTTGACATACCCCTTTGCCAATTTGGAACAAGTTTGTTGTTCCATGCCCATTTCTAACTGTTGCTTCCTGACCTGCATGCAGATTTCTCAAGAGGCAGATCAGGTGGTCTGGTATTCCAATCTCCTTCAGAATTTTCCAGTTTATTGTGATCCACACAGTCAAAGGCTTTGGCATAGTCAATAAAGCAGAAATAGATGTTTCTTCTGGAACTCTCTTGCTTTTTTGATGATCCAGCAGATGTTGGTAATTTGATCTCTGGTACCTCTGCCTTTCCTAAAACCAGCTTGAACATCAGGAAGTTCACGGTTCATGTATTGCTGAAGCCTGGCTTGGAGAATTTTGAGCATTACTTTATTAGCATGTGAGATGAGTGCAATTGTGTAGTAGTTTGAGCATTCTTTGGCATTGCCTTTTTTGGTATTGGAATGAAAAGTGAGCTTTTGCCAGTTTGTATCAGCTTCCAACAATTCATCCCTTGCTCTTTCAAAGTCATAAAATATCTCCAAGAGTTAGCTATACATGTAATGGGCCTCTCTTTCAATCATCCATTTTGTAAACTGTCACTTGAATGTATCCTTAGGAAACAAGCAGGCAACACAGCATCCTATTTTCTTTCTATGTGTGGACTGACAGTTGATGCTGATTGGTTGACAACTGTGGTATGCATTTTTTAATTTACATATTGATTCACAGACCGAAAAGCTACCAGCAAAGCTATGATTTATGTAATTACAGTTAATGTACCATGGTAATTAAAGATTGTTCTTGGAAGATTGGAGTTATCTAACTGGTGTAGTTAAAATCTGTGCACATCAGAACCATACAAAGCAAGGATGGCCAATACTCAACCCTGCCAGGGCAGGGTAAAAGTAGCTATAGAAAATATATAAACATACAGGCACTGATATATTCCAGTAAAACTTTATTTACAAAAACAGAGAGCTGGCATGATTTGGCCTAGTGGCCATAGTTTTAATCTGCTGTACTATATGACCCAAGCAGCAAGTCTTCTCTGTTGTTTATAAGAGTGAGCCTGCTACAAAATCCTTTCTTGAAAAGCCCCTTATCCAAATCTGGCTTCTGTTCTCAAGAGTGAAATATGCTGTCTGCCTAACATCAGAAGCCAAACAAAGGCCATACTTCTTTCTTAGTGATGGGACATATGAGTTGCAGCAATTTATTCTTCATTAATCATGGTTATGTTTTGGCATATTCTAGTGCACAGCACTAATACGGGTAACTCCTAAGTCTTCTAGATTTTAAACACCTGTCTTCTTGACTACATGATGTTTATCAAAGTTGCTAAAATGATACTTCTCACTTATCATGTTCAACTAACATAATGCCAACCAGGCAGTAATATTCTACAGAAAAGCCATTGAATTCTGGCTTCTCTGGAAGAGTTAACATACCCTACGGCATGATCATTAATATATACTCTTGGTCATTCTATGTGAATGCTGACTACTTCTGACTCCACCTCCCTTATAGGAATGAAAAATAATGTTTTCTTCAGATAATGACTGTATATCATATACTTAGAGTTATGCTAATGTGCTCTAACCTCTTAAACCAAAAACACAGTTGGAGTTACCCTTTAGGTAAACTAAGGATACATTGTCAAACTTCAGGATCCATCTGGCTTTTATAGGGGCTATATTAGTAAATTAAATGAGAATGCGATAAAGACTATAACTCCTGCATTCTTTAAGACTCCCAGGGTAACACTGGTCTACGCCATTCCACCCAACACATGGCTCTAGATTTTGACTTACTACAGTGATGAAGTTGTAGTTGTGAAGGAACAGTTCTGGGAACTTCCTTTGGCCTTTCCCACTACAACTCTTAATCCACAGGAATCTGTGGGAGCATGTGGCAGTTTTAATAAGGGTTTCAAAATTCTTTCACACTCCTCTCATTCTCTTTCTTTTAAATCTTAGTAGTTTGTGACCATTTGACCAAGAGAGGACAGTATACATGGTATTATAGGCCTTTCAGAGCTAGGTCAGGGAAAAGCAAAACAAAATAGGCATTGTGTACCTGCTTCCCATGGGATGCTTGCTCTGGGAGAAACCATCTACCATGTAGAAAGTCCAGATAGCCTGAGAATACCAGGCTAGAGCTCCAGAATGCACTACTCTAGATGACACCTTCCGCTGAGCTCTTAGCCAAGAGTGAGAATCAACTGCTATCCAGGCAAGTGAAGCAGCATGGATATCTAATCCAGCTCAGCCTTCCGATGACTGCAGCCTCAGCCAACATCTGAGTACACCAGTGTGAGAAGTCCTAACTAAGAACTGCACAGCTGAGCTCTTCCTGAATTCCTGTCCAAAAAACATAGAAAAAGAAAATGCTCATTTTAGGCACTAAACTTTGGGATAATTTGTTCCATGAAACAAGTACAAGCCAACTAACAAGGGTTCTGTGTGCATGTGCTAAGTTACTTCAGTAGTGTCCGGCTCTGTGACCCCATGTACTATAGCTCTCTGAGCTTCTCTGGCCATGGGATTCTCCAGGCAAGAATACTGGAGTGGGTGGCCATGCCCTCCTCCAGGGGATCTTCCTGACCCAGAGATCAGAACAGCGTCTCTTCTGTCTAATCTGCATTGGGAGGTGGGTTCTTTACTACTAGCACCACCTGGGAAGCCCTAATTAACAAGTAGGATGTGTATTTTAATTAGATATGGGAGGATTTGGGAAATGACTAACAGATGCATTTGTTGGAACAAGTGGAACCAGAGTAAAATAAACCAAGTTTGTTTATTATATAGTATCTCCATTTATTATATCACTAGCATATACTGCCAGGGCATAGTTACTGAGCATTTATAGATTTGGGGGGGGGTGGTGCGGAAAGTGGTGGAATCATTACATATTTCTTATGATGTTACAGGGTGTTGGAGACCCAGCTTCCCATTCAGTTTGTGGGTTTGGGGGTCTATAAGCTGACTCAAGTTGAACTACCATGGATACTGGATTTTTATTTCATTTTATAAAGCAAGCAATGTGTTTGCCCACATAGCTTATTCCGAGAAACACTGTGTTTTATTAACAATCACTGTAGAGACGGTTGGTCTGTCCCTGGCTTCCATTATACTCTGAGTTTGACATATATTCCAATAACTTCAGTCATGCTTCTCCTGACAATTAAAACTCTGCCACCTGGTCTCTATTCATTTGTCATTCTATCACCTTCCTTTCAATCAGACACCATCATATTTTAAAATCATTCCTAGCCTACAGAGGATAGCCATCACAGATATTTACAATGCTGGTGTACTCCTCACTCACATATTCCTCAGCACTTGGCTAAGTGAATTATACTCAGGGTTCCCATAGGTTTTGAAGATTTATTTACTATATGCACTCTAATTGCCCATGTTTGTGAGCATTTTACCTTTCCCTGATGCTTGCCAGAGAATCTCTGCATTTCTCTTTATTTAGTGAAGGAAAACACTTTTCCCAGCATTTCACAAGCCAGCATGTAGTATATTAGGACCATCTCTGAGTGTCCTTCCCAAAACGTTAAATTCTATGTTACAGGGAAGTGTTCCCATATGAAGAAACTCTCTCTTAAATAACTCTATTCTGCCCTTCTGGATCCAGCACCCTCACATTCAATTTCACATGCACTTTCCAGGTCCTGACTGTAATCTTGGCTAGGTCCTGAAGTTTCTTTGGCGCTATTCATTTTTCTCCTTTAGCAGAAACTTCCCCAGCCAACTTATACTGTAATTTGACCCTAGTTAAGAGTCTTATGGCAAGGAGCAGAAAGGAGAGTAATGCCTGAGAAAGACACATGTTGTATTGCAAGCAGAGGTAACTGCATTATCATTATGCATGGATAAAATGCTTGTCTTTGAACAAACAGAGAGTGGAACACTTCTGAATACCCAAAGAGTTTACATGATCTCTGGTGTCAAAGTTCTAGAAACCATTGACCCAGATACCAACGTCTTTAATCATGGAGTTCTATTCTTTCCCTATCAAAGCCCAGATCATATCATAGATGACTTGTTGGTGTTCCTCTAACTTTCTAATTAAAATTCTGAGCCTGTTCTTCACCTTTTCCTCTGCTCTCTAGTATTAGAAAATTAGTTTTTTAGTAAATTTCCAAGGAGGGATCATGACTTTTATGTGGTGATTGGTGGTTTAGTCGCTAAGTCATGTCCCATGGACCCCATAGACTACAGCCTGCTGGGCTTCTCTGTCCATGGGATTTCCCAGGCAAGAAGACTAGAGTGGGTTGCCATTTCCTTCTCCAGAACATTTTCCCAACCCAGGGATTGAACCCATGTCTCTTCCAACTTGTGTCTTGGCAGGAGGATTCTTTACCACTGAGTCATCTGAAAAGCCCTCTGACTTTCATACATAGCCTTAAAACAAAGATCAAGCACATCTACTTCTGCCTTTTTCCAAAACATTGATTCAACCTAGCAAGAGTCATCTAATCCCATACATTATCTACTTCTTGTCTACTGTTTAAATGCCTGAGACATTATATGGTCCAATGGAAAGAATGTGTACTTCCCAGTTGTTTATGACTGGGAAAAAACTTAACAATTGCATTGTTGTAGCATACGAGGGCTTATTAGTATGCCACTTACTATCAGTAATAAGAGTCACAATACCAGCCAACCAGCAAGTAATCCACTGGAACTCATTTTACAGGTTCACTCTTTACAATCACTCTTGGCACCCACTGACTTAGGTCAGAGTCCTTAGAAATATCTAAGATAGGAATTTGCATGCAGGAGCCATACTAGGGAGGATATTGGGACACCACCTGAAAGGAGGTGAGGGGAGCACGACTGGAAAGAAGGATAAGCTGAATGTGATGCAGATGTAAATAGGTCTCAGTCAGTCCCACACTCATCTATGGATTGGGTTGGAATTACTCTAGCTTAAAGTAATGGTTTCAGGGCTTCCAGACTGCATGCACCAATGCAAAGTGACCTCAGTAACATGTATGACCTAGGGAAGGGCAGCTTCCTTAGGCTGAAGGTAATTTCCAAAGTGAACCAATAATGAACAGTCTGAAGCAAATATTCATGACTACTGGAAGAATGAATGTCTCCATTCTGAAAATGCGATCTGAGCGCCTATGTAAAGAAAGTAATGCACATATTCTTTGGAGAATCTGTTTTCAGCACAGAACTTTAGGTTGCAAATGACTCTGTCAAAGAGGGTTTATGATGATTGTGGCAGGGTGAAAGTATATAGCAAACAGAGTACAGAGAGCATGTATATCTAAATTAAAGAGAGAGGACAGTACCCACAGCTGTTCCCAGTAAAAGTAATGTAATCAACTAAGATTTTGAAGTTTGTCATAAAATGCAAAACTTCTATACTTAAAATGATATTAGTTTGAACAAATGTAAATGTAAGAATCAAAAATTGTCTTCAAGTAGCCTTCAAGTAAGGCTCCTTCCTACATGTCAGCATAGAAGAGCATGGGAATCAAAAGAGAAATGGGGACTTCTCTGAGCTCAGTAGTAAAGAATCCACTGGTTTGATCGCTAGGTTGGGAAGATCCCATATGCCAAGGAGCAACTAAGCCCATGCACCACAACTATTGAGGCTGTGCTCTAGAGCCTGGGAACCACAACTACTGAGTTCACATGCTCCACAAAAAGAGAAGCCATGGCAATGAGAAGCCCGCACAGTGCAAGGAAGAGTAGCCCCAGCTCATCACAACTCGAGAAAAGCCCATGCAGCAACAAAGACACAGCACAGTCACCAATCAAAATCAATCAATAAACACAATTCTACAAAAAATATGAGAAATAATACAATGGGCATTTTCAGAGAGAAAAGACAGCCTAACCAAAGCTTTACAGAAAAAAAAAAAAAAAAAAAAAAAAAACCACCTTATATTTCCTCCCCAATTAGAGCTCTCATCACATACTTTGTGGAACAGAAATCACAATCTCGCTAAAGGGTGTACCAAAGGGAGACAGTTGCCATGCTCTCTGGGCAGATGCAATTACCAATTTAGAGCCCATACTGAATAAGCAAGTTAATGAATGCCTGTGGGATGCTTATACTTCTCAACTTAGGCTAGACCAACCTGCCAAATTGTGGCAGTTAGTTTTCTGTGATCCACAACAGACAAAATCAGGTAGACTCCAATCCAGCTACAGTTTTCTAAGTCTTAGCCTTGACTCTGTCTAGACTGGCTACATGTACAAACCATTGCTGCAGTAATAAGGCTTTTGAGAATATTTAACTGTTAAAGAGATGAAAAAGCAATTTGTAATGAAATTGTGTTAAACTACACTGAAAGACTTAGAAATACTTTAGTAACATACAAGCTGATAAAAGATTTTTATTGGCAGGAATTTGGAAAGAGGAAGCATTAGAATCTTGCTCTATGTTGGAAACAATGCAGGGCTAGGATTTTATTGCATCATGATCAGTTCAGTTGTTGCATTAATTAGTGAGCTTGACACTCATTGATATGTGTTCAGTGAAGTTAACACATGCCTCAGCAATACTTCAAAGTAATTGTCTCATGGGTCTCCAAAGCCTTGTGTCTCTAATTTTCTTAATTCTAAAACATGTTCTGCTTTGGCATTTGACTTTAGGCTTGTCATACCCATCCTTTCCTTGTTTGTGACCTATCTTATACAGCTCTGTCCATTTAATGCCATTTCCTACCACCTATTGCCTCAGACAGGTCTTCCTTCAATGTTCCCTTTCTGTCCTAAGTTCAGCTAAGGCTTTTTATCATACAACATTGACCTTCAAATCCATGCAGTGGAGCCCTTTTTCTTCTCTATTGATTGAAAGCAGAAGAAAAAAAAATTTCCACCCTGTCAGCTCGTTACTATCCTTAATGGATTTCCATTGCTTATAACTTTGGCTGTCTAAATTTAAAGCCATGCTCTCAACTCTGGAATTCAAAAAGTCTAAGTGAATGTCCAGTGTCCTTTAATTAATACAGAGAGTTTATGAAGAAATATCAACTTCCAATAATATCAACATGTAACAACTTCATTTATGCAAACATTGCTCTGCAGTAAGTCTCAATATTTTGAAATTGTCAGTAAATTCATAGCCATTTCTCAGTAACTGGAGAGTTTCATTTCCATATTTAATATGCTGTTCCATTATTTTGAAAAAAATTCACATTAAACTAGTTTCAACCTTTTTTCTCTCTCCCACCATGCCAGGTAAAATTTCTTGCGACTTTAGTGTTTTGAACGAGGAGCAGAGAGAGGAAAGATCTGACAGAATCACTATTTACACACTCCCTTCCTTTTCTTGTGCTAGTTATTCTAGTTGGAAGACGGAGTAAAAAGGGAACATGAGTCTTCCTTGACTTAACTGGGAGTAGTGGTAATCTGGTTGAGTTGATTATTGCTGTTTCCCTGAATAACTGAAACTGGCTACCCTTACTTTCTACATCATAATTACCTAAATGCTGACTTTCTTAGGAACTATACTTACTGGGTATTAAAAATCTCTTCCAAAGTGGTGTTCAATTGCCCAACTTCTTTTTTTTTTTTTTTTAGTTTTTTTATTTTTTTATTTTTTTTTTTTAAATGTAAAGCTATGTAACTTTATTTTTTTATTTTTTTTTTTTGGTCTTCAATGCAAAGTTTATTATTATTTTTTTTAATTTTAAAATCTTTAATTCTTACATGCGTTCCCAAACATGAACCCCCCTCCCACCTCCCTCCCCACAACATCTCTCTGGGTCATCCCCATGCACCAGCCCCAAGCATGCTGCACCCTGCATCAGACATAGACTGGCAATTCAATTCTTACATGATAGTATACATGTTAGAATGCCATTCTCCCAAATCATCCCACCCTCTCCCTCTCTCTCTGAGTCCAAAAGTCCGTTATACACATCTGTGTCTTTTTTCCTGTCTTGCATACAGGGTCGTCATTGCCATCTTCCTAAATTCCATATATATGTGTTAGTATACTGTATTGGTGTTTTTCTTTCTGGCTTACTTCACTCTGTATAGTTGGCTCCAGTTTCTTCCATCTCATCAGAACTGATTCAAATGAATTCTTTTTAACGGCTGAGTAATACTCCATTGTGTATATGTACCAAAGCTTTCTTATCCATTCATCTGCTGATGGACATCTAGGTTGTTTCCATGTTCTGGCTATTATAAACAGTGCTGCGATGAACATTGGGGTACATGTGTCTCTTTCAATTCTGGTTTCCTCGGTGTGTATGCCCAGAAGTGGGATTGCTGGGTCATAAGGTAGTTCTATTTGCAATTTTTTAAGGGATCTCCACACTGTTCTCCATAGTGGCTGTACTAGTTTGCATTCCCACCAACAGTGTAGGAGGGTTCCCTTTTCTCCACACCCTCTCCAGCATTTATTGCTTGCAGATTTTTGGATCACAGCCATTCTGACTGGTGTGAAGTGGTACCTCATTGTGGTTTTGATTTGCATTTCTCTAATAATGAGTGATGTTGAGCATCTTTTCGTGTGTTTGTTAGCCATCCGTATGTCATCTTTGGAGAAATGTCTATTTAGTTCTTTGGCCCATTTTTTGATTGGGTCGTTTATTTTTCTGGAATTGAGCTGCATAAGTTGCTTGTATATTTTTGAGATTAGTTGTTTGTCAGTTGCTTCATTTGCTATTATTTTTTCCCATTCGGAAGGCTGTCTTTTCACCTTGTTTATATTTTCCTTTGTTGTGCAGAAGCTTTTAATTTTAATTAAGTCAGAGACAAGGATCTGTTTAGCCCTGTTCTGAGGCTATTCATCACTCACCACCATCAGCATCAGTCTATCCCTAAGCCTTTTCCTAATGGATTCCCTTCTTTCTCTTCAGTAGACATTGCCAAACAGTGAGGGGGATAGGGTCTACTCAGCTCCCTCTTTCTGCCATCTCTCTCGAAGTCTTTCTGCTTGCATACAGGAGCAGAAGGCAAGTGCAGAGCCTAAGAAGACAGCCACTGGAGAACAAAATTCTCCCTCCCTTTCCTTTGGGAGTCCATTCTTAAAAAGCTTTTCTCTTGGCTTTGGAAAGGAAAGTGCTTTTCTCAAATAACATTTATAGCATTCCCCCGATCCCTCATTGCAGGCTCATCTTATTCACATTTCTTTATTATACTGCCTCCTCTGTGTGGGTCACACTTTTGGGGAGATAGGAAAATGCCTACTCAGCTTTATTTAACAGTGAGAAGTAAAACCAGAATCATGTTTCTAACCCTTCGTCCCTTAAGGGAAGCATAGTAAAGAAAATTCACCAGGCATGGGCCAAGAAGGATGGACATGTACTAGAGCTGACAGATCTTAAAGTAGATCAAGGTCAAGAGGACTGGCTGAGAGCTAGAGAAGTCTGGCAAGATTGCTGTCAAAGGAAGAAGAGATAGTGGGAGACAACTAATGTTAAAGTTAGGATCAGAGTAAGCTGATTCCTCTGAAATGTCAAAAGGAAGTCCATCACATATGAAAACCATATGTATAGCAATTTAAAAATAAACAAAAATTAATAAGTTGATGTTTTGAGTAGATCTAAATGTTCATACATCAATTGTATTTCTTAGGCCAGTACAAATTAGGTCAGAAAAAAATGGGCACAAGTGGCAAGTAAACAATAACCCTAAGAGCATTAATAAAGTGTAAACACTCTGACATGCCGCTAACTGAAAACTTCACATCCAGCTCTTTCTAAATCTTCCACAGATGGAGATGAAGGGTTCTGCAGATTCCTGCTTAGGTCCTCACGTCGAGACTGGGTTTATCCCACTTTTAGTTGTTTAGGTGCCACCTCTGCTGCAAGTCTTTTCTATCACATACACTGGCATGACAGGTGCGGCTCTAGTCCAGCATCTAGGCACACTTTCTGCCACTGTAGATGTGAATACTTAGCATTCTTCTTGCGATCATCACTGCCAAAGTAACTTTCTATGTTTGGTCTTAAAAACAGTAGTGCTTTGTTCCCTTTATCTCATTTAGAAACCTTAGCTATACAGCATTTCAACTGCTGTAGAGTAAAGGCCTCCTGTCTTCCAAATTTCTTTGTCCTGATCCAAAGTTGCTGGTGTGGGAGAAAAAATAGCATCTGTGTAGCAGAGATACTGAAATTGTCTTCATACCCACCACTGGTTATATCCTCTTTTCCTTTCTAGCACACTGTCTGGAGGACTGTGAGCAACTTGATTGTAAAGCAGGCTAGGTATGTTAGTTCTGGTGACTTAGGAGATCTACTTAGTTGCCATGAATCATCCTAAAAATGAACCCCAGTGATTCTGTTCTGCAAACCATATGGACACTTTAGATTTTGCAACCTGTGAAACAGAGAAGGCAATGGCAACCCACTCCAGTACTCTTGCCTGGAAAATGCCATGAATGGAGGAGCCTGGTAGGCTGCAGTCCATGGGGTCGCTAAGAGTCAGGCACAGCTGAGCGACTTCACTTTCACTTTTCACTTCCATGCATTGGAGAAGGAAATGGTAACCCACTCCAGTGTTCTTGCCTGGAGAATCCCGGGGACGGCGGAGCCTGGTGGGCTGCCGTCTATGGGATCGCCCAGAGTCGGACACTACTGGAGCGACTTAGCAGCAGCAGCAGCAGCAGCAGCAACCTGTGAAAATCTTTAGGTCTGCACTCATAAATCCGTGTTTCACATGTTTTCACTTTCCTTAAAGTAAAAACACGTGTGCACTTATATACACAACATAAAAAATTCCAAAAGCCAAAAGCATATTCAGTGAGGAAAAAGTCTAAAAATAAAAGTGATATAAAGCACTGAGAAAGAACCGCTAGGCCAGCCCAGCATATTTCAAACATACTTTTTCCCTATAAGGCATGCTGTCAAAACAATTCCCTACTGATGCTACAACTAAAAATCTTTCTATTTATTTTTTTTCACATTTTAGAAAAAGCTAAAAGCCGATTGGATCTGATCATATATAAAGATAATCTTGCCCAATTAACACAAAACTGTTCTAATTGATTACTTTCTAATAATTACTGTTAGTGGGAAACTATTCTATCAAATAAGTTAACATCAGAGAAAATATTTTCCAATAATTTGGTGTTATAAAAAGTATTCTTTCAAAGGTATTTTAAAGATATATTTCCCTACATGTGCATATATTGTTGATGTGTTATAGAACACAATTTCTGTACTTAGTTTATTTGCATAATTTACTGAGTGTGACTATCATGTAAACAATCTGAGACTATCATGTCTGATTAGAATGAAAGAAAATGCAGACCAGTTTTGTGAATAAAAACAACTACTGAGAAACAAATCAGACAACGATGAGGGAAAGTGCTTTCCCAGGTGGCGCTAGTGGTAAAGAACATGCCTACCAATGCAGAAGATGTAAGAGAGGTGATTTTGACCCCTGGGCCGGGATGATCTTTTGGAGGAAGGCATGGCAACCCACTCCAATAGTCTTGGCTGGAGAATCCCATGGACAGAGAAGCCTGGCAGGTTACAGCCCATGGGGTTGCAAAGAGTCGGACACAACTGAAGCTCTTAGAACACACTTTACTTTTCTTGGCTTTCCATTTCCTGTTCTCTTCATTAAAAAATTTAGTCCACCAGTATGAAGTGGGACTGAGGACAAGAGGTGTCCATGCCAGAGGAATCCATGCTCAGAATGGGATGTTGGAATCACTGTATGTAAAAGGACATTCCAAAGAAAGACAGTCCAGTGAAAGAGATCAGAACAAAGCCCTCAAAGGGATTTCCACCGAGGGAGCAGTATGATGTGGACTATGAGAACCAAAACATGGTAAAGAGGGTAGCCACATGGGACTGCAGCTAGTTATATGATTTATTATACAAGGAGGTGAGAAGGAAATTCATATTGTGCATAGAGAGTGGACTGTGTGGGGTTTTGAACTCCAGGAGGGGTGTGGATGGTATCCACAGGTCTTCAGGGCTCAGCAAAATGAGGAAGAAACACATAAGGCAATGGGATGCAAGGTGGTGTGGCATGGAGTGTCAAAACCCAAGGAAGGTAAGGAAGAAGCTAGCCCAAAGCAGTGTCAGTGTTTGAGTGGTCTGGGGTTGTGGGGGGCATTCCAGTGTATATGTGGAGGAAGAACATGGCATAGACAATTAGATCATGAACAGTGGAGGAAGATGTCTCCAGAGGGTTATCTCTTCACTGGTTGTGTGAGCTCAAGTAGGTTGAAGAAAGCATCTGTATGAGATGACTGTTTAGCAAGGCTGTTATTATCTAGGCAGGTGAGGGTACCACCAACAGGAAGACCATTTCATCAGGAAGTAATGGGCTCTAGTTGGGCTGAGGAGGCTGGAGTGATAATTTCTACCTTGTTCGCAATGCTACTCAGGGAGCTGGAACAAAGGTGGAAAAAGGAGGACATTCACATATAATGAGGAGCAATAAAGTGGTACTGGAGTCCAAGTAGGACAAGAAAGTCATTTGTGCATGAAGAGGATGGCAGCAGTATTGGGAGTACAGTTACACTGAGGGCGATTGATCACATAAGTAAGTTAGGTAAGGATAACAGGAACTGGGTTTCTGACCATTAAGAAAGAAAATTACAGATATAGAAAGGGAAGAAATTAATGTGAACTGTATGGCATATTGAAATGAAAGAGGCTTGTATGAACTCCTAGTTTTCAATATAAAAGAATATAAAAATAAAAATAGTGGTGCAAATATGTGTTTATGTGTGTATTTTCTAACTTTTCCTATTGAGATAGCCTGGAAGCAGGGACATCCCAATAATAATAAGCACAACTTAAACTCGGATCTTGGCTTCTTAATTCTACTCTCTCCTAGATGAGCTAGGACTCCTTGGAGAAAGGTCTGATCTAGAGGTGAGGAAGGAAAAGGTATGAGTTTAGAACATCATCTTATACCGGAAAACAGTAAAAGGCTCAAATGATGAAAGAACATGCCAAAAGAACACTTAGAGGGTTTCTACTAGCCAAATCTGAGATTACTGAGCATCAAAATAAATAATGATGCTAATGGATGACAATAAAACAGAAAGCCATGGTTCACAGTGATATATAAAAATAAATGAATAAATTAATACCTGGATGGTGGAGAAGCATGGTGGTAGACATCACTTACATCAACTGAACAAAGTTAACAAAGGACAAATTGAAATCTTGGTCAATCTAATAAAAGGCGCTAAGAACACAATATTACTTTTGTGATATTCTTAAAATGCACAACCTTAATCTGAGTAAACATCAGAGAAACTCAAATTGAGGGACTCAAATTGCCCTATGTCTTTGAAGATTCAGTGTTACAAAAGCCAAGGGTAGACTCAAAATGGTTTCCTAATGAAGGGGACTAAAAGATTCGTGCACAAAAGATTCCAAATTGAATTTTCTGCCATTAAGAACATTTCTGAAACAGTTGGTAAAACTTAGATGGAAGTTTGAATTCAACTTTATTGGGTAAATGATAATAATATGTAATGTTAATTTGTCAGTTTCAATGATTGTATCGTACTCTGCAGAAAAAAAAAACAGACAAAAAAAAAATACTACACACTAAAGTGTTGGAGGGGGGTGCTATGGGGCCTCATGTAAAAGAAACTCTTTCAATTGATAAATAGAAGACAATTTACCTGTCCTATACTTGCAATTTTTCTATAACTTTGAGATTCTTTAAAATAATAAGCTAAAGAATAAAAGTTAAAAAAAATAAATGCAAGTCTTTACCAGCACATACTTGGAAAATTCTGAAAGAGATGGGAATACCTGACCACCTGACCTGCCTCTTGAGAAATGTGTATGCAGGTCACGAAGCAACAGTTAGACCTGGACATGAAACAATAGACTGGTTCCAAATAGGAAAAGGACTACATCAAGGCTGTATATTGTCACCCTGCTTATTTAACTTCTATGCAGAGTACATCATGAGAAATGCTGGGCTGGAGGAAGCACAAGCTGGAATCAAGATTACCAGTAGAAATATCAATAACCTCAGATATGTAGATGACACCAATCTTATGGCAGAAAGCGAAGAAGAACTAAAGAGCCTCTTGATGAAAGTGAAAGAGAAGAGTGAAAAAGTTGGCTTTAAGTTCAACATTCAGAAAACTAAGATTATGGCATCTGGTCCCATCACTTCATGGGAAATAGATGGGGAAACAGTGGAAACAGTGGCTGACTTTATTTGGGGTGGGGGGGCTCTAAAATCACTGAAGATGGTGATTGCAGCCATGAAATTAAAAGATGCTTACTCCTTGGAAGGAAAGTTACAAACAACCTAGACAGCATATTTTAAAGCAGAGACATTACTTTGTCATGAAATGTCCATCTAGTCAAGGCTATGGTTTTTCCAGTAGTCATGTATAGATACAACAGTTGAACTATAAAGAAAGCTGAGCGCAGAATAATTGATGCTTTTGAATTGCGGTGTTGGAAAAGACTTTTGAGAGTCCCTTGGACTGCAAGGAGATCCAACCAGTCCATCCTAAAGGAGATCAGTTCTGGGTATTCATTGGAAGGACTGATGTTGAAGCTGAAACTCCAATACTTTGTCCACCTGATGCAAAGAGCTGACTCGTTTGAAAAGACCCTGATGCTGGGAAAGATTGATGGCAGGAGGAGAAGGGGACAACAGACGATGAGATGGTTGGATGGCATCACCGACTGAATGGACATGAGTTTGGGTAGACTCTGGGAGTTGGTGATGGACAGGGAGGCCTGGCATGCTGCAGTTCATGGGGACACAACTGAGAGACTGAACTGACCTGAACTTAGAAAATCAACATCAATGTATGGCAAAACCAATACAGTGTTGTAAAGTACAATAAAAAAACCATCAAACAAACAAAAATAGAAAATCAAAGTGTAATTGGATGTCCCTCCCACTCTGCATATGATAGTGTAATGGAAAGAAAGCTAATAAAAATAAATAGGAAAATTATTGAATTTGGGGCTAGGTAACTTCAAGAACTTCCTGCAATTTTTACTCACTGTGCAGCTGAACAACTCTAGGTCTCCGTTTTATTCATGGAGCATTGATGCTTGCATTCTTTACATCAGCTCTTGTAACTGAGCTAAAAGACTCAAAGGTGGTGGTTGTGAAAATATTTTGTAGACTATAAGGTGGCACAGAAAAATCAGCAT
The DNA here is from genome assembly GCF_001704415.2 of Capra hircus. Classification (NCBI taxonomy): domain Eukaryota; kingdom Metazoa; phylum Chordata; class Mammalia; order Artiodactyla; family Bovidae; genus Capra; species Capra hircus. The sequence continues at coordinate 82,013,745 of NC_030809.1, forward strand.
TAGGCAGTAACATGATCAAACTGGGCTTAACCTGTGCTATTTGAGTTTACTATAAAATTCCTGGTGTGTTTGATCAAAATCAATTCAATTCTGATTCGATTGGCCAAAACTATTTAACTGGCAAATCCAGCTTAAATTTGAAATTAAGAACATTCATTTTGATGTTAATAAAAGTCAGGCAACAAATATTTTTCTCTATTTTGCACTTCTTTAGTAATTACAGAGTAGTTTTTGTGTGTGTAGTTTTCACTGTTGTCATTGTTGCTTTTATAGAGTACTCGTTTTAACTATTTGTATGATTAGAAAATTAAGAGCCAGAGAGAACTGATTTCCTTAAAGAAATATCCTTTGATCTTTGCATAGAGTATACAATTATGATCTTTCTGTGAATATTGATTCTGATATGGAATTTCTTTCTGTCTTGATGCTACAAGGAGGGTCTGTCAAGGATGTGGCAATTTCCCCCACCTGAAATAACAAGTATACGTTTAAAATTGACTTTCAATTGCTGTCTATTGATATGATATTTTTGATGTTAAATTTAACCAGATTTAAGATTTAACAGATTTAAGATTCTGTTGTTAAATTTTAACCATAACTCTTAACCAGAACAAGTAAAAACATCATTCTGAAACAAATTGGGGGCTGGAGAAAAAAGAAAACTAAAATCAATTACATTTTTTCTGTTTTTATTTCAATTTTTGAAATGTGACATTGATTTTTGCATTAGTTTTTATTTTTTAACTATGCAATAAAACATATTTGTCTTATTACTGAGATGTTGGATTCCTCCTTAAATTTTGTGCTAAGGCAAATAGCTTGTCTTCCCTAGTCCTAGCCCTGGCCAGATGAATAATATTTATTTTAAAATATGCAATGTTTCTAATCTGAAAAGATAGATCTATGAATCCCCATGGTTATCACAGGATTATTTACAACAGCCAAGACATGAAAACAACCTAAGTGCCCAGCAACAAATGAATAACTAAAGAAGTTGTGGTATTTAAACACACACACAAGGAATACTATCAGACATAAAAATTAAACCTTGTCATTTGGGACAGCATGGATGAACCTTGAGGGCTAAGTGAAATAAGTCAGATGGAGAAAGACAAGCACTGTATGACTTTACCCAAATGTGGAATAAAAAACATTAACAAACAAACCAAAATAAACCAAGCCATACAAAAATTAACACATAGGTACAGATAACAGAGTAGTGGTTACTACAGAGGAGGGGCATAGGGAGGGTAAAGTGGGTAAAGGGAATGAATTGTGTGGTGACAGGTGGAAAATAAATTTTTGGTGGATGTACAGAAGTCTGAATATAAAGTTGTACACATGAAAGTGAAAGAGACGAGTGAAAAAGTTGGCTTAAATCTCAACATTCAAAAACTAAGATCATGGTACCCAGTCCCATCACTTCATGGCAAATAGGTGAGGAAACAGTGGAAACAGTGGCTGACTTTATTTTTCTGGGCTCCAAAATCACTGTGGATGGTGATTGCAGTCATGAAATTAAAAGATGCTTGCTCCTTGGAAGGAAAGTTATGACCAACTTAGACAACATATTAAAAAGCAGAGACATTACTTTGCTGACAAAGGTCCATCTAGTCAAGGCTGTGGTTTTTCCAGTGGTCATGTATGGATGTGAGAGTTGGACTATAAAGAAAGCTGAGCACAGAAGAATTGATGCCTTTGAACTGTGGTGTTGGAGAAGACTCTCGAGAATCAATCTCTTGGACTGCAAGGAGATCCAACCAGTCCATCCTAAAGAAGATCAGTCCTGGGTGCTCATTGGAGGGACTGATGTTGAAGCTGAAACTCCAATACTTGGTCCACCTGATGCAAAGAGCTGACTCATTTAAAAAGACCTTGATGCTGAAAAAGATTGAGGGCAGGAGGAGAAGGGGTTTACAGAGGAAGAGATGGTTGGATGGCATCACTGACTCAATGGACATGAGTTTTGGTAAATTTGGTGATGGACAGGGAGGCCTGACGTGCTATGGTTCATGGGGTTGCAAAGAGTTGGACACAACTGAGTGACTGGCTGAACTGAACATGAAACATATAATATTATAAAGTAATGTTGACTCAAAATTAAATGTAATATAGTATTTATTACTACTGTTATAGTTATATAAATTCAAGTTTGTCAAAACCATAATATCAATGAGACATGTCCACTCTGTTACCCTCATTCT